>NC_088301.1:48653833-48833284 GCF_032854445.1 Liolophura sinensis | reverse complement strand
TAGTGGGACGAAACTCGAGCACTGGAATACTGCTGAATGTGGAATTCTGCATGTATTGATTTAGACATGACTGTCGAAAATATTAACTATTTGTGTTTACTTAAAATAAATGTATTATAATATATACGTGTGGATTTTTTTCCTGTTTCCTCCTAGTAGTTCTGAAAGCTAAAAAGAGTCTCTCTTTTAGTATAGGATTACAAGTACGTTATTTCGGTAGAATCCTGTGTTTTGTGGGGTCATATTATCACCCTTTTGTGTCATATTGCATTGGTCAGAGTGGTTATAAGCATGCATATTCTATATACGTATTAACACTAACACGGCGGAACAAAAAAAACATTTTACGCTCTATTTTAGAGCTATAGAGTCCTCCTTTTTTCTGAGGGATACTGCTGTTACAAATTGTAACTCAATCCTGTATATATCGAAGAGGTAGAAACGGAGATGGGAGCTAAATGTAACTTTTCAAGCCGGGAGAATCGCAGGCATCCCAGAAGACACGCGAGGAAAAACAAACCGCCTTGCAGAACGACTACCACGTGCTCTTTATAAGCAACCACACTCCCAGCATGATGCAGCCTCTGATCTGGCCAAAGTAAATATATATGCAATGTTTCCAAACATCTACAACCCCCTCATTGTCAGCTTTTGACCTTTACAACCAGTGGGTTGTAAACAGATACGCGAAGGTGTCAACGCACTGCGATCTCCACAACACGTACTTGTGGCAAGGTTAGGATGGTAGAGAAAAATTCGTCTGCACCAAATGGTCTGTTAAAAAAGAATAAACGGAAATTTTCGCGAATTGTCTTAAGATTCTGCTATATGGATACAATGAAACGGTATATGAGATCATTAGACTCTGAAATTAATAAGTTAATCTTATCTGAATCGATCACAAATCGCTCTTTTATCATCCTTTTGCAAGAGATCTTTGATATTCTTGCAGATATTAAGCCTCATTAGAGAGACCTGAGCTAAGAAGAACATTAAGCTTTTTATTCAATTTCGTTTTTAAATGCACGACAAAACTCCATTTTGTGGCAGTAGTTGAACTACAATGACTTTAATGCATTAGCCCTATTGAACAAAAATAATCCTGTTTTACTTTCTTGTGGGTATAAGTTACACCGTATTAATCCAAAACTGTTATGTAAAAAGATGTTATTCACAAGAAAATCTTTTCTAAGTATATATGCCACTGACAATCTTAAATACGACTGGTCGTATAAGAGTGACTGAAGCTTTGACTATCAAGTGAAGCAAATTCATGTAACTTAAGAGCTGTTGAGTTGTAACCGATGGCGGAGGGGCTGAGCAATTTATAGTGATCATACGCTTCTTAAGCGCCTGAATCTAGACATTACAGTTGCCCAGGCAGTTTTTTTATGTGACTGGAAAAGGGAGGGTACTCCTATAGTCTATGCTTTTCAAAGACCCTTCGTTGTTACTTCTGTTGACCTGTTTTGTTGAATTGTATGGAATACATTGTAAAATAGCTTTTCTGTCACATATATCTCTTTCATTACACAATACACAGAGCAGTGTATTACATGACAGTAGACAGGTTAAGAATTTGATCTTTTCAAGCTGCCTTGTGAAAACCCCCAAGATCAAGCGCCTGGAAACTAGCCTGAGGGACATGAGACGGTGGAGTGTATTGTTACAAATCGCTCTCAGACCCCGTGTTCGCTTGGCTTGTCAGTCCGTCACTGGGGTTGACCTTATCGCGTGATTTAAGAAGGTAATAAACGGTTAGAACGGTTGAGTTAGGTTGAATTATTCAATTATACCCCTGTTGGTATAGAATACCTGTTGAGATAAAGCGCGCGGTCTCTCTTCCCGACCAACAAGGCTTGATGTCTCCTATCTAGCCGCGGTCACGGGTTCCCGAATATACCTGTCGTTATAAACAGCTCGGTCTCAGGTGATACCCGACCCTTGATTATAGGTGTTAGGTAAGCACTTCGCAGGTAATACTTAAATAACATGAAGGCCTAATACACAGGTAATTGGTCTAATTAGGAAGCAGTAATTGACAGGAAATGATTTGCTATCGGGAGTTACATTACCTACCTTACCTAGATAACTGTTGTACAATGATCATATAAATACAGCCCAACATACTTGAGAGTTTACTTTCTTCAGATTCCCAAGTCTGTTTGGACAGAAACGTTATTCATCCCAAGCAAGGACCTGAGAATCCAAACAGTATACATAGATAATATATCCCGTGCACTAAATGCGATCTTTTCTCACTTTTTCTGAAAAGCTATATTAGAAAAGGTGATATTTTTCGCTGTTGATAGCAACTGACGTTATTCTTAAGGATTGGATACTGAAAAACACGTGATGCTGTAAGATACTTATTCTTCTTTACTGAGCTATTCTCAGTTTCATAATACTTCTCTAGAATTGGCCTAAGCATCTTTATTGTGATTAATGTGTGCCTTTAGACACTAAATCTATATGATCCCTTCATATACTGTTAATATGGAGAACATTAATTAAATTTGTTACAGACATATTTTCTGACAGCAAACATAACCCACAGTAGAGATATTTTGCACTGTTCACAAATATTAGACCCACATTTAAGCATTAGCGCTCCGACTGGTGGAGCATCCTGATTTCAACACATACTGCCGAGAGTTTTACATACTTTGAAAACTCACTGAACCAGAAGTGTCTGTGCATGTGGACTTCAAATCGGCGGCCTTTGTTACTCCTGGTAGGCAGTTACAATTGAGATTTAAACTTGTTTGAGATGCGAAAAGCTCTCCTACGGATCTGACCGGATGGATGACCCGTGGAGTCTCAAAACAGAGCCGACTCAAGCTCAAGCTCTAAGCGCTGTCTCTGGCTAGTCTGGTCTTCTGAGGAAAGAAATCCCCTTAGTATTTCGTACAGCCGGCACGTCTTGGCGGGCATCCAGCGAGACTGTCTCCTCCCGAGAGGATACTCGTCCGGATAGAATAATGCTCAAAGTCCAGGCTCTTGTTGGTGATACCTTAAGAACAGGTGACTCTGAAATGTCAAGTGCATCCAAGATGTTTCCATGGTGGAAATTTTACTGAGTGGAGAAAAACGAGCAGAAATTCTCGTTAATTTGTGAATTCAAAATGTTTCTATTCCAGTCATTAAACTCTTTTATTTTAAAGTGTACATAGAATATAATGAATAATATAATTTCCCGAATAGCAGTGAATTTGTTTTTTATATAATTCTCCCTTTAGAAATGATATTTCGACAACGCCATTGGGCATCCTTTTAAATGAGTTTTGTGTCTCCAGTGTAGGGTATGAGTTAAAGAGTGATTGAGTGAACGCATAGGGTTTAACGTCGTACTCAACACTTTTTCAGTCATATGACGACGAAGGAGTAACTACAGTGCACGTAGTTGTAATGTGCCTACTTGTTCCAAAGCTCTTTTATCTAGTGTTGTTTCACTGAGACGACCTACCGATGGTAAGTAAGCTGCCCCACCCGAGCCATAATACTGATAGGGTCGTTGCACTAGTCGTTGCACTATCCCTTTCATGCTGAACCGCAAGCGAAGAAGCTACAACTTTCTCTTTTATGGTCTTAAATGATACATAGGGACCGGTATATGAACTAAAGAAATTAAACTCAGGCTAGTAAATGCGTTATATATGCACATGTACATTACATAGAAAAAACCTGTTAATTGATCACTATACATGTATGTTATTTGCCGTAAATAATCCTTTATAGCATTACAGCACCGCAGTTGTACCAATCAATTGAAAATGTCGATCAGCGAAATGAACCAGTTCGAAAAGAGTCAAAATAACAACTGTTTTCAGCATATACTACAAATAAGAAATACGAATGGAGATTTTAACAAACAAATATATCGATAAATAATTGAGCCACATTCAGATGTAGGCGCTTGTGTTTATATAGTAAACCGACATGTCCACTTTACAATTAATGTCAATACACCCTATAATGCAAACAATGGCCCTGCACTTCCACTGACCCTTCTGGTCAAGCGAAACATCAATTGATTCTATAAATTTCACCGGAATTGTTTTCAGATTGATCTGTCATAACGAGGCATTGTGACTGAAGCATTCACCTCAAAGGTGCTTGGCCTGAGCAAGCAGGACGTCTTGCTCGACATAAAATTTGCCGCAAAGGAATTCTCCGACCGTCTCGTCGGAACGCCATGGAAAAACCTGATAAGGAAAGAGTGTGAAGTAGATATAAACCGCACTTACTACTGTGTTGTCGCGAGGAGGGCCTTAAACTGGAGATAGTATTATTGGACTGACAAAAGGCTCGCATAAGCAATGGGCAGTTAACAGCTGATAAAATAGGGAAATACTTGTTCTCCGTGGGAATATATCCTATTTTACGACCCACGTTCCGAGGTGTGTTGTTTGAAATTCCCCACACCTTAATGGTCTGTAAAATTTTATTACTCGGCGTTTTTGAACCATAAATATTGTCATTTAGGGCCGCTTCAATACAAGTTAATTTCCGGTCAGTGGTTAACTTGGATTGTTGTATATGTATGTAAATCCGATTTTAGGCATGTTTGAGAAACACAAGTCACAGTGAATCTCTCTTCATACATGTCGAATATCTTCAATTAAACTGGTTGGTGATAAATCTCTTTCGTCTTTCCTTGTTATATCGACAGTAATTAGATATTTAACAGCTACACTCTGGAAAGAATGCAGTCGATTATTCCTTCGGTATGACGACAAGGCAAACTACATTCCGCTGTTTAGATTTAAAGTGCGATGTGTTAAATTGATTTTCTCACATCAGACTTTAATGCAATATTTGATAAAAAAATTCTCTACAAAGGGACATGTATTACAGGTAAATCACTATTAATTGGGCCAGGTGTCATTTCACAATGGCATGAATCATACCCGTCTGGTACGTCCTTAAACGTTGTCCGAAACTGCATAGAACTTCATCTTTCTCTGAATGGTTCCTACATTGAGACAGTCTTCGAGAGGACCTATACAAGTTGTCCATTTGGTCACATGAATTTTCAGGTGTAGGGTGCAAACTGTTCTATGAATAGAATAGTTTGATTGGTTTCACTGAGCCAAAGGCAGCGTGTAATTTAACAGACACGAATCCACCACAAGGTTAAATATGCCATTCATTGAGAAACTCTGTGACAGCTACCGATGTCAAATTCGTGAGTCAGGCGAAGAAAGAGCGACAAAGATAGATGGGGTAAAATTGCCCACGGGCTTACGCCGGACTGAGGCACGATTAATTTGTACTTCGCAAAGCTTCAGTTTATTTATTGGTTATCAGCGACACGGGCAAATGTTCTAGACGGAATAGACTGTCAGATTTCTACGTAGATACTGTTGTTTGCTCAACGATTTTTGAGTGGGCTTTCGGTTTTCCAGTTTGGCATCATTCATCAGATAGCATTCTACCAAGTCGGTGTCTTCATGCTCATTCGCACTTAAGCTCGTCTGTCAACGTCACTGAGCTAACACAACATCGCAACTCATCTGTCATCCAAGTCCACTTCACAAAACAAACGAGAAACATCCATACATATTACAAAACATTCCAATTCAGTAGCAGTATATCATCGTACCAGGCGAACGCAGATTCCACTGTATATTTCTGCCGTTTTTGTGTACTTGAGTCATCGAAGTCTTCAGATATAAAGACATGTAGAAAGATAGGCATTTCATCTTTCAGCCAGTTATTTCGTTTGCAAAGTCGTGCTATTAGATTGGGGAGATAGGCTCTTTAAAAGGGGCTATAAAGATTTTTATATTGACGTAAATATTGGGACATAAATGCCAAAAAGTATAAGAGTTTGTATATAGTCGCCCATGGGTATTGTTGTCCCACGGCCGCCTTGGATGGCTTCTGAGGAGCGCACCTGTGTGACAATATGAGACAAGTAAAATGTGCGGCATAGAGAATGACTGTCCTGTATTAGCGTTTTAATGTGCGAGTTTATGAGCATTTGCCGCCGCTTGGCCTGATGGCGCTTCCCTGAGCTATTCTGACACGCCGGGTAATCGCCTACACCTTGAGGCTCTCCTGTCGTTTTTAACACGGTTCATCTACCCAGCATAATCATCTTCCTCCGGATACGACTTTATATACTATTTTTATTGTTGTCTGTGATAAGGGGATTTCTAAACGCAGCCTGTAAATTATACGTAAATATGTCAAAGAAGAAAAACAGCCTCACGTGGTATGCACCGAGAAATACCACTCTCTAATATACCATGGAAGAAACGTTAGATAATAAAACCAAACAGGTAAAAGAAACAGGTGTAGTATACTCTCAGTCAGAAGATGGTATACGTGTAGATTTAGACCAGGGTGCTCTTGTGGGAATCTAGGCTTCATAACAGGCATCAATACATTGCCGGATTCCATCTCAGGGTTTCATCTGTCCTCTGCTACAAGAAAAAATAAAATGACGCAAAGATCATCATCGGATGAACCTTTGCTGGCTCAAAGATAATAGGCAATCTTATCTCGAGTCTCCCACGGGCTAGTTCAGTTTCGTATTCCATTAATTCGAGTTTGAATGTTAAGTACATAAGCACATAAACGCAAAGCAGATGACCATCAGTAAATGCTAGAATATGCTAATCTCTGTAAATATGTAAATCTGGGCGTTATAACACACATTCGGATACTATTCGTCAACGATAATGAACGTCCCAGGTCAATAATTGCAAAACCGTCTTGTAAACCCTTGCTGAACAACATGCACCAAAGTAAGAAATTAGGATGGAGTCACTTAAATAAAAGCATTTAGCAGTTTTCATCAATGCCAGAAAGGCGCAAGAAATAGATCAGTATCTAGATGGCGCATCGTGCCACTTTATAAAATGCGGTTTATCACAAATGTATCATATAATCTGTTAATATATCCCATATATGCCCTAGCTAGTGGTTAAAAGGAATTAGACATAATCATGAAGCAGAGCGGCAGGAATTCTGGACACTCCGTCCATATTTACACATTGCAAAATTTAAGACACTTAGAGTGAAGGCGTTTAATCGAATATTGTTCACTTACTTGTTTATGTATTAATGATTTGTGACGTTCATTGAAAACGTCACGGGACAAACATGAACGGATAACGGCATAAAGGAGAGATCTATACGCATTGGTGGAGAGCATGTACTCTTTCCTATCTACATGAGTTCTAACACGAGTTCATCCGGTTGTTTATGCAATGTTTCGTACAAAGCAATATTTCATCCGTTTATCGTCAATTAGCAGATTGACATTTGGCAGGAGGCATAAAATGCATAATTTTCTTACAACTGAATCACCAAACTTGTTGAGAGTATGACAAAAGTAAAACTGAATTCCTTAATTCGAATCTAATTATTCCAAATATCATAAAAACATAGCTAGATTTTTGGTGATGTTTCGGTAAATTTAACAGTGGATAATAATAAAACACGAATTAATTGTCCCTTTCTAGGCGAACAATTAAGTTGCCGAATCTGTTGGCTCACAAAGCGATATTTGTGAGGTTCCTGCCTTATGTTCTGCAGCTCTATTTCACGCTCGCCTTCGCCTCGAGCGATTCCACATGAGGCATCCAAACAATTGCCCTTTGTAGCGTTTCTCTGACATATCCCAACAACAGTGAAGGCAATTTCGGCGTTTGAAAGTTTTCCGCGACTCAAATCTAAGCGATATGTAGGGAGGGGGCCTACAGACGGAAGCATCTCTAAATGAGTGAAGAGACAGTCACGTTGTTTTGCTTTCACACGCTGTCCATATTACCGTACCCCGCAAACCTGCTCGACTGCACATTGCCGAGTCCCGAGGGACACAGCAGCCTTTTACCGAAAATTAGGTGGGCAACTCATTGTTTCAACAAAATAAGGTTATAGGAGGATTAGGAAGGGATCTGCAGTCTTGATATACTAATGGGCATTACTTCAGGCATCATCATCACGCTCTACCTAATTGCTGCAATAAATATCAGGCTATCAGGCTAAAAATGCACACCTAAAAACAGATTCCGCTCAACGCAATTCCTTTCCAAATGCCGGGATGGTCACATTTTCATGTAAGGCCCAACAAAGATATGCACGTGCCCCTCCCTGACCAACGTTTTCTTTATGGCTTCTTTAAATTTTACTTCATTTTTCATACGGTATATGCTTATATTTAGAGTTGTTTGTTATAACAACGACAGGAAATGTATACTCTCTTAAGAGTAAAACGACATTTAAATATTTAGATTCTCAACATCTTTTTGCTGAATGTAGTTGTTGGGTACAAATTATTTCATGGATCATTTGTAGTGCTTTAAAAAGGCTGATTCAGTGAGATATGTTTAGTTACAGTGGGTGTTTTTAGTGAGTTATATGACGTTGATACGTATATTTGTTTAAAGCCTAGTGGCACATGGATATACGTTTTGTGGATAACTGATTTTCTTGTCGTTGTATGTAAAATATCATTTGACCGCTTATTGTCACCAAGGCCTCACTAAAAGTAAGAGTGGGTATACTGTCATGATAAATACGTGTCTAATGTTTTGTTTTATTTTTGCCTTTCACAGGTCGTGGAAAAGAATATGCGCATACAGTGCAGATGCCATGGAGTGTCCGGATCTTGTGCTGTGAAAACATGCTGGAAGAAAATGCCAAGTTTTCATGACATAGGAAAACTACTAAAAGAAAAATACGACAGTTCCGTGGAATTGGCTCCTCGTTCGAGGAAAAAGCTGAGGGCTCGGATGCGGGATCATAGAAATAAAAAAGGTCGAGTACCTAGAGACCAGCTTGTACACCTTAACCGATCGCCCAACTACTGCCGGCCGGATCCGGACAATGGCATTCTGGGAACTCGCGGAAGGTTATGCAATCGATCTTCCACCGGCCCAGATAGCTGTGATTTATTGTGCTGTGGTCGTGGATATAATACCCAAGTTGTGCGCAACGTGAGGAGGTGTCATTGTAAGTTCCACTGGTGTTGTTATGTGTCGTGCAAAACTTGTGAGACGATGATCGACAAACACACGTGTAAGTGAATACCCCAAGACGATTATCGATGAAAAATCGATGTATATGATCAACAAGAAAGTAGCAAGGGAAGTGGCGTGGATTCTCCGCTGGATTCAGGACAAGACGTTCTAAAGTGAGCGCGGAACTCAGTGGGGCTGTATATCGATGTAGACATGGAAAGATTATCATATTATGTTATATAAAATCGTGTAGTGACACATACTAAAGGCATGGAGTCACAGCGCATTTTACACGAGTAATTTATATCGGTATATAGACAACAGAATCACCTGATTCATAGCGCGTAGAGGTTTCATAGCTGGACCAAGGATGATGTAGGAATGAGTGATACACACCCGAAATACATCTCATGAATTTAGATTCCACGTTGTCCTGATATTTCTGGCTCCATATAGGTTTGTGGCATTCACATGCCAATTTAAACAATTGGTTATGTACTATGACTGCCGATGTTTAGACAGTGTTTAGAGGAAGGTTCCAAAGCTGTTTTACGGCAACTGGGATGTTTAAGGTTGTTCTCGACGAACAAGCTCAGCTCTTACTAAAACATGTCGAAGAGTATATAGTACTTTCATATCAATAGTTTATTCTAAAGTTTATTTGTGGGAGGAGTGACTATTTTACCAACCTTTAATTATTTTGTCCGTAGCTTTTTTACTAAGATTTGATCGCATTTAATACACTTGATGCATTAAGAGAGTAGAACCTGAATGTCTTTTCCTTCTCATTTTAATGAAGTTCACCTTTACAAATTGTACTATTGCCATTATAATGCAGTTCCGTTGGTGTCAAAGTCAGTCTGTTTGAACGTAATATATTTATATATTTGTGACAGCATTATATCAATGTCTAAGTTTAAGATTTAAGGAATACTATATGTTTTAAACCTTTTAAACATTGGCCACGGAAAACAGTCTGCATGACCTTTAAATTGTGGAGTAAAACGTGCTACATGATGAACACAGAAGAGAAATGCTATTTCCTCTTTTGATAAATTATTCGTGTCGAATTTCTACATAACATGTTTATATATCAGATAAGGTGTTATGAAAACTCGTATAGCAACAAAGGAACTGTCTTTGGCGACGAAACTCTGCCAGATCTTGGGGACTTGCCGCAGTTCTTTTTTCAGTTAGCTAAACAGCATTGTGTTACTTCACAGAAATTGGAGATGTCTATGTGAGGTACTGAAGGATACTAACAATAATTTGTAAATAAATATGAGCACCAGTGTTTCGTTGCTGTTGTTTAAAACATCCACTCCTTTTTGGTCCATTTTGTTTATACGGATGGTTATTTCTACAGTCAGACCCTTGGATGTAAGTGATACTGCGTTACTGCGTTGTTATGTCACAAGGAAAGTTATTTTCTTCTTTTGTAATGGTCCTTCAGGTAATGGTATATATCCGGAAATAAAATAGATCCATTGGACTTGAGATGTTTAAGCAAATCAAAGAGGACTTGAATTGCTTTATTCACGAAACTATCCACCGTAACCTTGTGCCAAAGAACACACGTATAAATTCGTAAATAGATTCTTTAGGAGTTATTTCCTCAATCGTGGAACGTCCGTTTTGTAATATAAAAGAATACCGTATATTGACTCGAGTCTGGACTTCAATCCCTTGCAAATTCCAACAGTGATTCTTTGATTGGCGCTAATCGACCCAATGTCTACATTCTGTGACTGTGTATAGGTCACGTGCCATTTATGGTCTATTTGATGTGATAAGTGGATGAGGCGACATTATATATTTTTATGAAGAGGCCATCCGTGGCCTAGTGGTTAGCGTGAAAACTCAGATCTATGATCCAGAAGTCTCTCGCCAATGCGATCGCTGTGAGTTCAAGTCCAGCTTAATCTCCGGCCGTACGTATACGTACCTGCGGCTGGTTGTGAGTTTCCCCTGGGCTATTCCCGGTTTCCTCTAACATAATGCTGGCCGCCGTCGTATAAGGGCAATACTATTGCGTACAGTGTAAAACGCAAATAAAATAAATAAATAAACGATATAAATGAGTGCAGTAAGACCATACAGTTTGAAAACGATGTTATTTCATTCGGCCTATATTATGCTAATTATGATAACCAAAAATTATCTTGGTGTAGATCAGATACCAAGAGAAAACAGCTGAAAAATAAGCTCGGTAAACTTTACCTGCCTTCCTATAAAGGTTTATGATTGTTCTGTAGTATGTTAAAAATACATTTACCTATAATGTGAGTATAGATTTAAACGGGGCATATGTTGGTCATTCAAAATGATGCTTTTGCATTGGGTATCACACTGTCATCTCTGCTCTGGTTTTACTGTCTTTTATTATATTAAGTTGACAATGCAAAGACTGGTTGATAAGTTACGCATGCACTGTAACGAGACAGGATGTTCCATCTTTTGACAGCTACATGGTATTCTATTTCATGGTGTAACGTTATGACTATCAGACCACAATGATGTCAGATACAATACACAAGATTACAGCATGGAGAGCAAAAGCAGGGCATCGACGACAGCCACACAGTTGACAAATTTTTATCAGTTTAGATATTATTCCGGTTGTTTATGTAAATTAAATAAGTGGCAACTTATCCATCCCTAGCATCAAAGGAGAATTAGATAAAAGTGAAATACTGATGTTAACAGCAATGTATTAGAAGTCGCTGGTGAACGATTTGCTGGCTACTACATGAAGTTTCTTTCATGGTGGTCATTTGTCTTGGAAACTTTACAAGCAGTAAATCCATGTGTAGTAAATCAATGATACTGACATTCGTATACCAGCCGCCAACCAATAAGGACTTTCCAGATCAATAATAGCAAAGCCAGTTCCCAAAACACAAACCACCAAAGAACTATGGAGTATGAAACTAGGAAGGAATCATGCGAAGAGAAGCTCTCAACAGTTTTCCAGTCATTTTGGAATAAGTACTGTAATGCCGTCTCACAAAATTCGTGAGTTAACTGCATGTGGATCCCCAAGAACTCAAGGTCTCACAGAAGAACTGGACGCGCAAACACATATTCCAAGACTCATTCCCCTGTGATTTTTTTGCTCTGTTTCCTCACAAACATTTAATGGACAAAATTTCATCGTTGATTGTATCGGTGTTCACTAAAGCAGTGAATCGTTAAATTAACGTCTAAAGCAATAAAGCTTTATTTATAGGTCTAACATTTGTATATCTTACCATTCATGCAGTGTATCATTATTTACTGAATTGCTAGAAATTATGATAAATAATATCTCTGTGAAATTTGGAGATACCCTTTGCCAACGGCGCCACTTGCGCACCTCTTTTGGCAGATCTAGACCTGTTTTCACATGAACCAATTGCAAAAATGATCAAAAACAAATATTTTCAAAGCAAGATGCCTTTTCATTTATATCGAGGTATAAAGAGCTATGCGTCGAAACAGACATTCGTATTCCAGCCATCAACCAAGATGGACGTTCCAGGTCAATATCGCAAGGCCAATTCTAAAAACGAACTAATTTCACACAAAGTATCAAAAAAACTAAGAAAGTATATAAAGTACAAAAATAGGACGGAATAATATAATTAGAAGTAGTCAAAAGAAATGTTCTAGGCGACTGAGTGAAATCAGTATTCAAAGCGTGTACCATGCTATAAGTTGTCATTAATAAAACATGTATCTCAGTTGCACTTCGAATGCAACTGTTCATATATCCAACTGTTCATATCTCCAACTGTTCATATGCCCATCGCGGCGATCTAATTCAACACGATGAATATGTCGACCCAGGCCACGGTTTGATGGAATAACCTGTAACACTAGTTTTTGCAGTAATAACTTGTCACGTTGAATGAAATCGTCACATAACACACAGGATCTAACAAATGTTACAAGGCGAGATATATGAACACGTCATATGCAGGGAACTTCGGTGTATTGCTGTCCAAGTAAGGATAATTTACAATGTCAAAATTGAAACTATCCCTCTTGTCCTAAAGTCTGCGAGAGAGAAAACCATTTCGATATTTGCACAAATATAGGTCCAGTTAAGATGTACTATCTGGAGAGCTAGTGGTTTCCTATAAATCTATTACATTTATACTTTGTCGTCGAAAAGTTACATGTACATAATGCGTTATAACATATCATGTCTGCACGGTATATGAACGGTACATACTGGTTTTAAAATATGCTTCGGTACATAACATGTGGTTGGTGGATGGTTAACATTCATATATGAATATGCGCCCACATTTCAAGCATGTAAATCGTACATTAGATCTCGTAGTATTTCGATGTTTATGTTAGTTGACCTTGATGCTGTTTCTTATATACAGTCACTGTGATAGGCAAGCACTGTATCTGTACTGACGCCACAAATTTTGTACAGGTCTGCCAGAGTTATTCGCCCATTACACATTCGCGTTTAGACCGTCGGCGGATGATAAGCGATGGAACTACTAATTATTTATCCATACAAACATAACAATTAGCCTAGGACAGAAGTAGAGCCATTAAAGTGATGAACCCTGCAAGAGTAAGAGCCAAGAATGACCAAAACGATAGCCTGTCAATTTTGGTTGTCAGTTGGATGTACTTGGCTCTGTCTGTAAGTATATGGCGATGGTCCGTATCCGAGAGAGTCCTATTTTCTTCATGTTGTGAAGAACAGGATCTCAGAGAAAAATGTCTGTGTTTCTCATCAAGTTGTCTGGCTTTTGCATGGAATATCCACAGCACAAATGCTGACATAAACACTGCGATCATGCCCATCACGAGAACAAATATGAGGTATATGGCTGCAAGAAAAACACAGAATAAAATGTGAATGAACGTTTTCATTTTCCACAAGTAGATATGCACAGTGAAAAGTGACCAGTTATAATGTCGAAATCAGCGTGAGTATATCTATCACATGAGTATGGCTTTAAATGCAATGGAAAAATATGAATTGAATTGTACATAGACAGAGTATTCTCAGCGTTGAAAACCATTACTTATCGGTGGATTATGAAGTTAGTTAGACCTGCATCTGCTTCTGCTTGAAGAATTTGTTTCCAAAACCCACACATGTGCCAACCATGGGAGCGAATTTTGTAACATATGAAGGAGTATATAAAGTAAAGCTTGAATGACAACGTTTTGCTATATGCGTCTTTGTATTTTAAGGACGTAAAATATGGCCTTGAATTAGCAAAAAGGACGTCTTCTTTAAACTTGCTAACCATATACGAATTTTCGTTACCTAGATATGATACGCTGTTTGACGTTCCAGGCATGTCAGCGCTGACGATGGAGAGATAGACTGAGTAGGCCAAAACCACGGTAATGGAGAGGGACATTTTCTCTCCGGACTCTGGCGGAACCAGAAACACCAAGGTATTGAGCAGAGACAGACACAGGACCGGCACAATCACATTTATAACGTAAAACGCTCGTCGTCGTTGGAATGTGAAAGAAATACGAGCAACGCTGAAATTACTGCCGTTGTACTCCACCAAATCATACTTGGCCTTGGAACTGCTGAAGATCCATTCTCCGCTCTCGCCGAAGTACAGTATGTTTGATGAGTTCCTAGGAGTCATCTTTATGGTCTTGTAATTGTACATCCAACAGGCTATGAGGATCTCACAAGTCTGAGTATCGAAAGGGTACAAAGTGACATCCACTGGACAGGTTGTCTCGAACATGGAGGCTGGAGACCAATCCGTTCTACCCGTCCACTTCAGCTCAACAAGAAACTTTAAGTTGCGAGCATAAATGAAGTCCTTCGCTCTGGAATAAATACATAAGACAAAAGAAAAACCCACAATGACAAGGCGAACAATGGAGTCACGTGAGGCAAGCCAAAGCGAATGGTCTTAATGGGATATTCTGGTGACGTACGCTATTCAAGCTCAAAATAGAAATGGATATAAATGACGAGGCGAAGAACAAATCCTTTTTCAAGAGTTGAGACCCAACATTACCACCTATGAAAACTACAATAGTATTTGAATATGCGTAAAGAGTGGCCCTGTACAGGAGCAGGCTAAGCAGCCTAAGCGATACATGGAGAATTATTTGGTCTTATTTGTGAAGCACTAAATAATGTTAGTCGGATAAGGAAACACGAGTTTGACTATTTCTTACCATCTACTGGAGCTAGAAGACGAAGGACAGGAAGAGACTGTCGAATGCGCTCGAAGAGGAAATGAAACTTCTTTTTTCATATCAATAGATCAGTAATCTCAACCAGATGTCGATCTTTCTTGCGTTTCATATATACAGTCATGCCAACAGTAAAATGTGTAGGTGATTCTAAATAATTTGTTTCAGCCTATCTTTTTCCAGCATCAATGGATACTGTTGACTAATCCCGCTTCAAGGTAAGTAATTTCTGTTAAAAGTATATATGTATTTTGTAAGAGATTGTGATACTATAATTCTATTGATGAAAGTGATCTTCTGGAATTGACTTTGGATATTGTATTACGGTAGAGGGCTTGCATTTTGAACTATCATCGCCCAACTCTCGCACGGCTTCGCCCTCCACGGCTTCTGACATAATATTCTACATTCTGTAGCCAGAATAAGACCCAAAGCCACAGAACTACTGACTATTGTTGTCTCGAACATGGTCATCACATAAACATTTGTTATTCTAAACGTATTTTAGAACATCAACTTAGATGAAGATATTCAAACTGTTTTGGCAAGCTGATCGGAATTGATCCTGGTTGAGGCAGTCACAGTTTCACCCTGAGAATTAATTCTTAAAATAAAATATTGTTGTGTTTAACTCACCCGTTTATAACGGTTATATCGGGCTTCCATATGTCATCTGGATTTGCCAATACAAACGTCTGTCCACCATACTTTGCTGGATCCCACTTGAGGGTTTCGTCACTCCATTGCTACCAGAAAAAGTAACATGACGATTTTGACAGATTTCAAGGAGCAGACAGTCCTGACGGCATGACATATTTTGGACTTGTACAATGATCATCAAGTTCTCCTTTCACAGCGTTTTTACGACAAAAGGAATAATTTCAATGCTGAGTTGTAAATTGTCCATGTTTGGATAGCAATATACCAAAGGATCTCACATTTGGCGTTACTGTACACATATCTGGCCTCGTGGTATGTACATGTGATCATGTCAGACTACGTCGTACACAAAAAAGTGTACAGTACTGAAAAAAAACAATCAAGATTACAACTGCTTCTTAAGCCTTCACTCTCATTTTCTTAAATTCTACAGTGAGTAATAGAAAAAAAAGTACAGATTTCTGGCGATCTTTGATATAGTTGTATCTAATGAACTTCCACTAGATTACCTCCCTTGTATCGCGACAGTAGATACTGGTATGACGTAATGTAATACTAACGTTAGTTTTTGATGCGTGGAATTACTAGAGGTGGGACCTGGTCTAGTGGAACATGACTTCAGTAGTCAGTACAATGTTGTAACAGTCGATCAGTCGATGATGATATATTAAGATATACACTTCCCGCTTTGGGAAATCATCGACAATTATCTAGGCAAATAAAGAGAATACAATTGTCTATAGTTACCCTCCAAGTCCGGTTTAAATGAATGGGTTTAAATTTCTATTTCTGAAATACGGGGATATCAATTAAAGATTTATATCGAGAAAAATATTGATGGAGGTTTAAAATGTTCTACCACCACGAGAACATTGGTTAGCTCCCATCTGTCTATTTCAAACTGCCGTCGCTGCTCTGATTTTGCTCTCGATGCTGTAAGAGTTCTCTTATAATGTCACTATGGCCTCCATGGATGCATACGAATGTTGGAATTGGTTTCCTGGTTCAACTATTATTTACACGCTATATCACTGTATCTCTCACGTCTCGACTTACCCTGGGTGGGCCACTTTTCTCAAAAGTTAAACTGATATGGGTAAAACGTACTAATAGTCTAGACATACACATATATACTACTCGCAAAAAAGTTGTCATTAACAATACGGGGTCATAATCGCAAGACATATTTTCAAAACTACGTTCATCACTACCACCAACTTCTTAACGAACTAGGCCTAAAAAGTAATAAATTAGGGGTCTGTCCCATTTGCTCCCGATGTCCACTGGGGGTGACATTGGCCACCGACGTATCTTTCCATTGGTCACTGGAGGAGACCAGTGGCGCCACTGGTGTCTATGTAGCTGGTAACGGGTATTGTGGCATCTTAACTCACGCGATTTGACGAGGCGTCCCGAACATTGGGACGTCACACTGTGTGCTCCAGTGTCTACTGAATCTGCCGGTTATATGGACTAATGGAATGCACTCTAAGACGGGATCATTGTAACGAGCAGCAGTCAGACGTTTTCCATGATGTCACAAAGACACAAACCCCGTAAATTTAATCAATATCAAGCTTGCATGCTCCTTACCGCGCCTCCGTCGCTCTCTACCTTTCGCTTTACACCACTGCCACAAATAGCAAATTTTGTACCGAAATCTTGACCAACCACCGAGGTCACTCTGTTGATGAGGCATGAAGTTATGTCAGAAAACATAAACAATCCGTCTCAACCGTTGTCTCTAATAATACTTCATACTCATACATTCTCTTTATGTAGCAACATGATTCTAACCAAAATCTAAAGCAATTTTATTAATGAATGCTGATTAAATAGTTCCTCTTGAGGACACAAGTGATGAGGCTAAGCCTACGAGCCAACGTGCGTCTCACAGACTCCAATGGTCAAACTTTTCCATGGGTCTCAGCGATGTAAAGCGAAATGTAGAGAGCGACGCATGCGCTGTAAGGAGTATGTCAAGCTTCTTCACATTTTATTGATAATTAAAAATAAATGTATTTCTTGTATTTTGATTCAATTCGATGCTTTTCGTATATACACATCGTGGAGATTTTATTCAAGGTGAGGTATAGAAAGGTCGTAACCACAGGTTTTTCGAAATAAGACTGGAAAATTATTCTGAAGAACTTAGGAAACTCAGTGTGATGGCTGATGTAGTAGTTTTAATAATAACTTACATTATTATTATACTTATATAATAACAAATACGATCTAGCAAACTCTATAACGCGAGTATGAACACGCCATATATGAAGGGCCCTTCGGTATGTTGCTTGTCAAGCCGACGTGATATGAGACCGATGGTTCCTTTGCACAGATATGTAAAGTAGTGTCCAAGTAAGATGTACCATTTTGACATTTTAGTTTCATTTAAATCCAGAGATGGTGGATATAAACAAGTTTTTTTTTTAAATTGCAAATCATCAACATACTGTGTGTTTAACGCGGTGGATAGATCATGATAAAGAATACATCTTAATAAGATCTGCATATAATTGTATACTACAATAGGTATAGAAAATAATTTGTATCCTTTAGAATACTTATACAAAGCTGATATAAGATTTTCCCGAATTTCACAAAGGTGTCATCTTAAATTATGGTACAAAAAAGCAAAGGTCATGTAAGACAAGAAAAAGGGAAACGCTACTAGATACACTGGAAGGAATTTTATTGACATTCTGAAGTAAAATGAGCATTATTTTATGTCACCAACCAGCTTAGTCTGAATTTTCCAAATGCATTAGCACGTTCTTAATACATGTACATCTGTTGGGACTGCACTTCTACTTTCCGTTTAGGTACGTAAACGGCACCAGGGGTTTATAAAAAAGCCTGTGTATGTATCTTATAAAACACTTACGACACTTAGGAAACCCGATGTCATCAAAACCTGTTTTCTTTCGTCCTGGAACAAACAATATACTGGAAATTAACTTTCAGGCATCCAGACACCTAAATTTCCATAGGTCTGTGATGGTTAGTGTGTATATTGAGTTGCGGTCTATAATTAGGTTTAGTGTAAACATCTCAGAAGAATATCGGAAAATAAGGAAAACTTCAAGAGTCATCAAAAAATTGGACATCAAACTCTTCCGCGCTATGCTCACAAATTTGATGCTCGCCAGGAGCTTTAGTATGCCTTGTATGTGATTGTATGTTAAATGTGACCACACAGTATTTTGAGTATTTCTAGACCAGTGATGTGTAATAAATTGCAATTGACATCATTGCATTTTTTTACCTAACTCTGCTTCAGCCATGTTGCTAGGAGGCATGTAAACCGTTAGTATTTATGCATTTACAAATATTTTGACCAGGTGTCAGTATACCTTGACAAGGAAGCGCGTGATATGTGAGGCATTGGGCACGGCGTTCCAATAAGACTTCAATTTGAAAATGTTTACATTGGGACTGGTCTCCGGAGTTATTGGCGTAAGACGACCGTACGTATGTTGAAAGCGACACAAAATGGCAAGCAAATAAACAAAGCCATAACTGACTCAAAACATAGAAGACGTGCAGCATAGAGAGCAAAACCAGGGGAGCGACGAAAGTGTGATAGCTGGTAAATGTTCACTCACAAGCTGTGAAATATGTCCTTTTGTCAATTTACATCAGTTGTGGTATTATTCTAACTGTTCACGAAAATGCTTAAATGGTAGCAAATTACACTGCCTAGCACCATGACAATGATATTATCACTTTTAATGAGAAATAACATAAAAACGATGCAAAAATGTAAAAAGTACATATATTTTCAAACACCTCAGCAAAACTATTGAACGTATATGTAAACATACCAGATCAACAATGCTTTGTAAGTGATACATCATATCTATCTCAGTGACGGTGGACTTGTTGAGCACGGGGCGTATAGCAGCACTGTGGTTGTGAAATAAGTCGTGTCTGAGACGAACTTCATCTTCAAATGTACCCGTCGGAGTGTCAACGGCCAATACACGCAATCCTGAAACAGAAACACATATTGTCTTGCTCATTTATTAATTAGATCCTGGAGAGAACCACTTCCCTCTGGTGTGTTTCTCGTAAACCTCCTCCCTAGATAAGCCAATATGAGCTGGATTTAAAGTATCCACGAAACGCTCGGTCTTTACGTAATTATTTAATACGGAGTATAAGATATGGTCTAACACATAAAAAGTACAAAAAGATTCTCAGCTCTGTTCTTGGGGCGTAAAAATGGTTTAAAGCTGGTCCCCCGCTCCTAGTATGTTCATCGATGACGTCATTTCCGAATACTTCCGAACACTGACGGAAAATGTGCATAAAACAGAGGGGTTATTAAGAAATATAAATTAAGCCTAAAAAGAGTTTCCATAAAACCATACTATTGTTTTATAGTACCTTTCCTATATCCTTTAAGCATTCATCTGCTTTAGTGAAAAATTCATTAGCTCTGGCGAGAATTTGTTTTGCACATACAACCTTATGACTTCTGTTAACCAGTTACTACAGCCGTCAATGATGAGTACTCCAAAGCTCGCCTAGAATGCAATTAGGTTTATTGAAAATGCGTTTAATTATAGTACATAGATGATAACATGCTGGTAATTGTGCGGACACACTGGTGGATGAATCATGATCAAGCACTGCTGCCGATGTCACTAATTGACGAGAGCTTGTCCCTTCGGCAATTAGGAAAGCGGAATAATTATTTGCTTACAGCTGGATTTAATTGGAGTTGGATTCAATTTTGTCACGATATTTAGGGTTTTGGAGCTAGTATTCCCTGTAATGTCTCTATCGCTCCTGAAACCTGCCCTGAAAAATATATATTATGTTGCCCGATATGTACAACTTTACTAATTCCCATTGTCACCACTGTCGATGAACTGATTTACGAAAAAGAGCCTTCTTATTCAGGGTTCAGTTGTTCAAAAGTGTATTAAAAATTGGGCCAGGCAAAAATCTAAACACCAATCTAGGCCTTATAAAAAATAATGGCACTTCAGTCCAGACTAAAGTTCATACTGGGCTTAACTGTTAATACACTTTCGAACAGCTGGGCACAGAAGACTGCAGACGATGCTTGACGATTCAGTAGTTCAGTTTATGTCTAAACGCTTAAAACCATTTCCTCTATGCTTATCTTTTTAAGAATCTTGATGTGCATATACAATCAAACCGTTCATTGTTGTATAAACCATTAGGATAAATTGCTGGGAACTAACCTGTTACAAGAAGTAAACACAGTTGTTCAAGGAAGGTAGAGGATCGCATACTTCACGCATTCGCCTAGGTTTGTCCAGGAAGGTAGATGAACTGGTCCTCCTGAAACCACGAAGCCAGCACTGCTATCGTGTTATTTTTGACCCATCTATGGCGGAAATAGCCTGCACTGAACACGTGACTGTGTTCTCATCTCTGATGCATTACTTTACTTGGAAAGCGTCAGGGCCATATAGGTATACTAGCACACTTTACTAACAGCGTCTTCCTATTAGTGCACGATTCCAGAGTGTACATACTGGATATCTGGCGAACCGATCGCTTGTTCCAACAGAGCTGGGTAAATATCTTTAGTTCGTACTGGGTACATCAAGTTTTTCACCCACTGACGTTTGCCCGTCCTGTGTTTTCGTTCCATTGCTACCTCTGTCATAAATACTGAAATACATACATTATTTTTTTACTATAAATTGCCTAATTGCCATGTTAATTTCCATATATGAGTCTAACCATTTGACATTTAGTACGCAGCTCCGAATTCAGCACATCCATTATTAAAGTTTCCTGGATCCCTACAGAATTGATACCTGGTCTAGAGATTGGCTGATTGATCACGTGATTCTCACAGAAGTACTTGTCATGGGAATATGAGATATAATTCTAAATGGGAATTAAAGGTCTAATATACATGGACATTTAAATTGGTTTTGGCATACTGACTTGTCCCGTCTATGTGGTGTTCATGTTTTTCCAACCGAGATAACCTTGATCATGCGGATATATATACATATATTATGGATAATGATTTATTTATTTATTTGATTGGTGTTTTACGCCGTACTCAAGAATATTTCACTTATACGACGTCGGCCAGCATTATGGTGGGAGTAACACGGGCAGAGCCCGGGTAAAACCCACGACCATCCGCAGGCTGCTGACAGACCTTCCCACTTACGGCCGGAGATATGGATAATGAAAGGGATTGTAAATTTCAGAGCAGTAGTATAGATGCCTTATATACTTTTGAAGGCCTAACAATTTTCATGAATATTAGATAAGCTAAATATTTAGCTGCAGGAATAATGAAATGCCTAAAAATAATATTAAAATAAAGCAAAATCATGTAGCCTTGTAATAATAACTACAAAACATTAAGAGAAAAGCAACACGGATTGTCACGATATAACAAATCCCCAATGCATAACTGTTAATTATAAAATAAACTGACATACACTTGCAATTCATTTGTACAAACGACTCCATATAACACTTGGTCACTACCCCTAATTGTATATCTATATATCTGTGATTATAGATTTGTTTTGATGCCAAATAGATTATGGAAAAATACATTATTATGAATAATGATGGAGATATCTCAGCTTCTGGTTCAAAGGTAACATTCTTCTGATTTCTTATTTTATTTGTCAACTTTGTGATAGGTGACTGATTTCCAAAAGTGGAAGTCAAGGAGTCTTCACAAAGAAAGACGAATTTATACAAGTTTGAACACTTGAAACTAGCAAAGGAGGAAGACTTTAACGGCAAACTTACCCTATGTCCACTACAAAAGATACTATAAAAGGTTTGTTCCATCGGGATTTAACGTCGTTTCCAACATTATTTCGGTCATACCACGGCGGTGTTTCCTTGTAGCAAGTATTTTCATAGCGCTGCCTCCCTGGGCGACGAAAGACACCAGAAACATTATACCGACAGCGGGCCAATCAGTACTTGGTCCATTAATCTCACGGTGAGCGCCAAGCGAGTAAGTACCAAAACAAGTACCAAGTTTACTCGCCTTCGCTGAATTTAAAGGGAACCACAGATTATCCAGATGGTACATTTGTACAAAGCCCAAAACGGTTTTCTTTCCCGCAAACTTCACAAGAGAGATAGTCTCAAATTTTGACATTGTAAATTATCCGTACTTGAACAGCAATATACCGAAGAACGCCTAAACGCCTAAACTCCAAGTTTCTTAAGTTTTACAATAAGTATAATTCTTTGAAAGTAAGTATGAACAAAGCGACTGCTCTGCTTCATGATTTTTTAAAATACCGCTCAACACGGAGCAAGTGGATTTGTATTCATCGTGTTAGATTAGATGGCCACATAGGATATGTGAACAGTTACAATCGAAGTGCAACAGAGATGCATATATTAATATCGTCAACTTATAAACTAGCTTCGTACGGGGTTTGAATAATGATTTATCTCATTTACTCATACCTTCCAGCATCATTGAAAACTGTTGACTGCTTCTCTTTGCATAATTCCGTCCTATTCTACATACTTTATATACTTTCTGAGTTTTTGGTAGTTTGTGTTAAATGTGGTTTTAGGAATTAACCTTGCGATTATTGACCTGGAACGTCCATCTTGTTTGACGGTTGGTACACAAATATCTGTTTCGACGCAAAGATACAATATAATTAAAGACGTAGAGTAGAGAGAGTAAAACCAGAGCAGCGACGACACTATGATAGCTGGCAAATGGTCATATTTAACCGATGAAGCACGGCCTCTTATCAAATACCATGTCCACTACAGTAGATAGAAAACTTTGGCATTGCTCTCGGTTATACAATGTCCACTACAGTAACTGGAAAACTTTGGCATTGATCTCGGTTATATAATGTCCACTACAGTAACTGGAAAACTTTGGCATTGATCTCGGTTATACAATGTCCACCGCAGTAGATGGGAAACTTTGGCATTGCTCTCGGTTATACAATGCCCACAACAGTAGCTGGAAAACTTTGGCATTGATATCGGTTATACAATGCCCACTACAGTAGTTGGAAAACTTTGGCATTGATCTCGGTTATACAATGCCCACTACAGTAACTGGAAAACTTTGACATTGATCTCGGTTATACAATGCCCACTACAGTAGCTGGAAAACTGTCATCTCCGTTATCAATGCCCATTCAAAATGTGAAAGTTTTGTTAAAATGTGGAAAACGTTGCCTAGAACCTCGTGAATCAGTGACTAATACAGCAGGTAGAAAATTTTGACAATGACAATGATTTATCAGATTCTATTACAGTGCCTGAGCACCTTTGACATCTTTCTCGACCACTGCCAAAGCTAGAAAATGTTGAAACGATCTCTTTCTAGACAATTTCTACCACACGCCATACAATGGCTGTACGACTTCACATCTATGTCCTAGCATAGCTAGAAAACTCTGACAATGATCTCGTTTATCTCGTTTAGTTGTAAAACAACTGTCTTTATCAATGAAAAACTGTAGTACTGATACAATGATGATAAATAATAGTAAGAAGTCAAGAATAAGAAGCCTGAATGTGTTACTCAGATAATTCACAGGTCATAAAAGAAATTTTTGAATCCTTGTTCTGTGAAATGTGGTTGTGCCTTTTGTTTTGATGAATCACTAATTATATTTTATGGATAGGACATTGCACCGTATAGAACACAAGATTATCGAATGAATTAAAGATTGAAATTCTGATTCCCAGAGGTTGAAGTTTGCGTATAAACCACGACATATAACGAAAAGACAAAGAAAAAAAAACAAAAACAAATCAGCGACAACAATGTGAGAGTTGCCAACTGACTCAGTTAGGTTAAGTCATGCAGAGTTATTCGCCCCTTATACAGACGACAACGGGAATTATAATAGGCGTAAGCCCATGATAATCGATAGGATAAATAATAATAATTTATCCATAGATATACATATATCAATTAGAACATAACCTAGGACAGAAGTAAAGCCATTAAAGTGATGAGCCCTACAAGAGTGAGAGCCAAGAATGACCAAAATGATAGCCTGTCAATTTTGGTTGCCTGTTGAATGTATTTGGCTCTGTCTGTCACCATATGGAAATGGCCTGTGTTCGAGAGAGTCCTGTTTCCTTCGGATTGTGGTGAACACGATCCCAGGGAAAAATGTCTGTGTTTCTCATCAAGTTGTCTGGCTTTTGCATGGAATATCCACAGCACAACTGCTGACATAAACACTGCGATCATGCCCATCACGAGAACAAATATGAGGTATATGGCTGCAGAAAAAAGAAGAAAACAAATAAACGTTCGCATTCAACACAAGATAAGCTAACCCCCAAAAATTCTCCTTTTGGGAAAGGGACTTAAAGCATCGCAGAAGACAACTTAATTTAGTCCAAAATTATATAAAATTATACTTTTCAAATTTTATGATGTGGCTCTCTTTTCACGAGTTAACGGAAAATGATGTACAATAAAAAACTTCACTGTTATTCTCCATGTCTATTGATGTGACAGACATGCGATTCTAGAAATTCCCTGACGTTTCAGTTTGCACAGGTCAAGGAAACCCAAATATGGGGATGTCCTGGTGAAGGTATTAGTCTCAAACGTTTAGTCGTCTTTCTAGCTCTTCTTTTGCTTTTTAGAGCAAAATTTATTCCAAAGGCATCCTTTGAAACTAAAATTGTTTTCTAATCGATCGAATTTAAAAATCTGGATTATAAATAATTATTATTAGGAATGCTGTTATCTTTACGATATAGCAACATATTACACAGTATGACTGACAAACTGTAGCGTTTGGTTGATGGGGAATATTCTTTCGTTTTTGAACTTTGAACTTTGAACGCGAATAGATGCTAAATGTGACTCTGTGGAAACTTTGGACTTGCTAACCGTATACGAATTTGCGTTACCTAGATAAGACACGCTGTTTGACGTTCCAGGCATGTCAGCGTTGACGATGGAGAGAAAGACTGAGTAGGCTAAAACCACGGTAATGGAGAGGGACATTTTCTCTCCGGACTCTGGCGGAACCAGAAACACCAAGGTATTGAGCAGAGACAGACACAGGACCGGCACAATCACATTTATAACGTAAAACGCTCGTCGTCGTTGGAATGTGAAAGAAATGCGAGCAATGCTGAAGTTACTGCCGTTGTACTCCACCAAATCATGTTTGGCTTTGGAACTGCTGAAGATCCATTCTCCGCTCTCGCCAAAGTAGAGTGTGTTGTTTGGCGTGTCCTTTGGGACAATCTTCACCCTCCTGTGATCGTACATCCAAGAGGCTATGATGATCTCACAAGCCTGAGTATCGAAAGGGTACAAAGTGACATCCACTGGACAGGTTGTCTCGAACATGGAGGCTGGAGACCAATCCGTTCTACCCGTCCATTTCAGCTCAACAAGAAACTTTAAGTTTCCTGCATAAACGTAATTCTTTGCACTGGAACGAAACATGTAATAATGAAGAAAAGCACAGAAAGACTAAATAAAAGGCTTTCTAATATTCTATAGCTCTTGGCTATTTTTTGGTATTATATGAACATTAGCTGGCTAAAGACCATATATCAAACTGCTCCTCCGGTGAGGTAAATGGAACATACGAGTCTATATACAGGACAGAGTGTTTCATATCGAATTTCACCGTGACAAATGCGTTATAGTTTCATGATGGTTTTCATATTAATTTCCAACGGCGGTATTTATAAGATCTATTTTATATTCAGTTAACTCGGTGAGCATTTATGTTGCTGCTCCTATAGTTTGGCGTGTCGATGTAGGCCACGCTTCAAGCACTGCTTAATGCGAGTGTAAAAGTGCTAGCATGTCTCGATTTTTTGTTTCCTGTTAAATGCTTCTACCAGCATTAAACTTTAAAAAAAGGGTCATCTAATGTGCCAAAGGGTCCTGCACATGAGGACTACATACATGTATGGCCTTATATCATACATTACATCCTGCGTATACTGTGATGGTTTCAGTCTTTCAAGTTAAACTTTACATACCTGTTCCGAATTGTGTCTAGTTTCGTTCAACCCGGGGCTACAGGCTGTATGATGTGCTTAACATTATTGCAACGACGGATATATGAACAATTACAAGCGATGTGCAACTGAAATGCATCTTTTGATTACAGTACGAAAGACATTATAGAGAGTAAACCCAGAGAAGCGATGACTGTGGTAGTTGGCGAAAGGTCCACATAATGGGTGAAAGACAGCCTCTTGTCAATTTAGCTCAGTTAGGATATCATTCTAAATGTTCATGTAAAAGCTTAAATAATATCAGATTACACGCAACCAACAGTCACCATGACTTAAGCAGAATTAGGTATACAAGTACAATAATGATACTGGCAATTTAGTAGAGGTGGCTGGCCTTGAATTACTCAAAATGCGGTGTTGTCGTCACATTTAGAAGATCTCACATTCGAGTCTCATAAACGATTTGTATACAGTGCACATTTACACATCTAGAACATTCCTTGCGTCTTTCTGGAATCTTTGGAAATGTTGACTCTCGTTAAATGAATCCGTCCTCATTCTTATTCACCTTTATCTCCAGCATCGTATTAGCAAAGTTCCTTTTCATTGTTAGAGGTAGAAACTTCCGTTTTATCGTTACAATTTGCTCACGGTTACATGTGGTAATTTGCCAACTGTCACACTGTGGTGGCCGCTCTCGTTCTTCTCGCTATGCTGTAGTCGTTACCATGGACATCTAACAAATGCTGAACAGATGGCACTGTATACATTAGAGGGGCAAACAGCGAAACAATGAGAAATTAAAATGAGAGATTGATGATGAATTACTTTGGTTCACAAAAGATAAATTTTTGTAAGGAACAGCTTGGATTTCCATTCTACCAATTTCTTTTAACATCATCTGTGGTGAAACCGTACTAGACTAGGACGATATGAGCTCCAGAACTAATTACAAATATAGACATTGCACAGTGCTGAATAAAACTATGGCACAGTTTAACTCACCCGTTCATAATGGTTATATCCGGCTTCCATATGTCATCTGGATTTACCAGTATCAACCTCTGTCCACCATACCGTGCTGGATCCCACTTAAGGGTTTCGTCTGTCCATAGCTACCAGAAAAATTCATCGAAAAAAATAAATTTAGCAAAGAGACTAAAATCAGTGCAGCGACTACAGTGTGTTAAAAAAATGGTCGGGCCTTTGCGGGGTCACACTTAACCGATGAAATTCGCTCTCTTATCACTAGATCTCAGATAAGGTTTTATTCTACAGTATACGGGTCACTTCAGCAGTTTCAAGATGTGTTATTCTCGGCCGCATGTACGTATATGAACTTAACCTCACGCGATGGGGTTTTCTATTTCTTACCAGGCAAGCTGCATGAAATTCTGTGGCTGACAGAGGGGCTACATGGTGACCCATACACTCTGCTTGTGTGTGGGATGTGTTTAAAACAACGTTTAACAGTAGCTCCCAAAGACAAAGGTATGTAAGAAATTATACAAATAGGAAATAAAGCCGGTAACACACAAGAGAGAAGCGGTCATCAGTTTCCAATGATGCCGGGCAGACAGTTGATATTCCAGGCATGAATTCCATATCAAAGTTCAAATTAGTAGTCCATGAATGAGTTCCAGGTCAAATAACAATTAATCAAGGTCAAATCTCAGTCGCACTTTGATTGCAACTGTTAATAAAGGCACCATGCAGATGTAATAAGCATGGCTACCTTTACGACCCTTAGCCCAAGGTTAAGCGGTATTAGATACAGTTCGAAAATGACGAGCGTTACAGACCCTAACCGATCAGACTGTGATTCAAAAGTAACGGACGATTATGTCTTTCCCGTTAATATGTAAAGATCTCATACCACAATTGGCGCCATCTATGATGTTACACATGACATACTGGTCTGTATAAAAGCTGTCTACAAGATAGACCGTTACACTGGGCAACCAGCGAATGGAATGCACCATGCAGTTCCTATTTACAATATTTAAAATAATCAAATAATGATAATACAGTAGTATCCTTTACAGTAGCATTTATTTATTTATTAATTAATTTATTAATGGCATCGAGGCTTTGCGCTGTACTCAAGAATATTTCACTTATACGACGAAGGCTAGCATTATGGTAGGAAGAAACCGAACAGAGCCCGGGAAAACGGCCTGGAATAGCCATCTTGAATGTGCTGACGTAACCCTTGGCTGAGTGGCTCAGGAAGTGACGCGGATGGTAGGCCGGAAGGCGAGATTCGCTCGAGATTCAAGCGACAGGGTGACATTCAGACGACATTTAGCCTAGAACGCGAGATTTAGTCGAGATTCAAGCACCACTGAGACGACAATGCGAGATTTGGTCGACATTAACACCTTCTCGATTGAATGTCATCTAAATGTCGCCTGAATGTCGCATTGTCATCCAAATCTCATCCAAATATCGCGTTATCGTCCGAATGTCGCTTGCTATGAAACTTCAGTTTGGGTATAAAATTATTCATTTCGTGAAGACAGCAGCATTCTGACGAGATTAAAAAACAGGCGAGAGTCTGACGAGATTAGGCTGAGATTAAATTTTAATTGCCAGATTTGGTCGATATTGAGAGGAGATTTCCTCGAGAATATCACGAGCGAGCGAGATTCCAAGGAGGTAGCGAGATTCACTCGACAAGACGAGATTCTGACGAAGGGGCGAGATTTGCACGAATCTCGAATGAATCTCGAGCTGTCACCCTAATCTCGACTTGATCTCGACTAAATCTCGCACCGTCGTTCAAATATCGCTGTTTTTATTTTGGGGCAAATATACAAGACATGAATAAAAAATACATACACGCAGCAGGCCATCATACAAAAGTGACTAACTACAAGAAGCATTACCATCTTTCTACATTCTAAGGGTTTTTCCTCTTCAGTGCGGAGTGTTTTTGTGTCTCAACCCTTTCTAAAGGCTTCTTTATGAGTGAACATTTGCGCTTTTCATCCAAAACCTTACATGCTTGATGTACTGTACAAAATCAACTGCTTTGCTTCAAGGTGGTTGTGATTGTGTGTATTTTTAGCGTAAACACCATACTATATAGATGTCATTAGTTTAAATGGAAACATGTACTTTTGGAACTTTCAAAATTGTGTATTTTTATGTTCATAGATTTGAATACTTACGATACTGAAGAAACCTGACGTCATCAATATCTGCTTTCTTTCGTCCTATAACCAAAGGTATACCAAATATTACCTTACAGTTTCATGGACGTTATGGTAAGTAAAATGTATGCATGTAGTTAAATGAACTAAAAACAAACAGGATTGTCTGAAACATCGTGGGAGAATTCCAGAAAAGCTTTAAAAAGGGAGAAAAGTGGCAATGAAGTACCAAAAATTAGCATTACCTCGAACTATTCTAACGTAAGTGATGTTTAAGTGGTATGCAAAGTATAATTTTGTTTTTACATTTCTTAAAGTACATGAACCTATCTGCAAACATACCAAATCAACAATGCTTTGTAAATGATACATCATATCTATCTCAGTGACGGTGGACTTGTTGAGCACGGGGCGTATAGCAGCACTGTGGTTGTGAAATAAGTCGTGTCTGAGACGAACTTCATCTTCAAATGTACCCGTCGGAGTGTCAACGGCCAATACAAGTAGTCCTGAAATAGACACACGTATTGTGTTTCAGAGCTCGCTATTCATTTTTATAGAATACCATCAGTTTTATTGAAACTATGGTATATTATCGGTATGGAATGCTGCACTCACATACAGGTGGGATAAAGCATATTCAAGCATGATGCTGATGACACAATAAGATAAGCAATGCATAAGATACATGCTTACTGGGAAGGTATTTTAAATGTTATTTACTTTGCTGTTTTCAAATGGAGATTTTTCACCAAGCTTTGCCCGGTTTCCTCCCACCATAATGCCGGCAGCCGTTGTATAGGTGAAATTGTCTTAAGTATGTCGTAAAGATCAATGAAATGAATAAATAAATTTAAATGGAGATTTCCATATCAATCATTTTAAATGTATGTCCACCCATTTTTCCTTTGGAAGAGCGATCACATCCGACATAACCACCTTCCAACCCCACACCAATTCTTTCCTTAGAAGAAAGCCTGCAGCAGCCTGAGATCAGGGAGGCGTTACCAGACATACAGTTTAACTCATAAGCGCTACTCCCGTACGTAGTTATTCAAATGAAAGAACAAGGGATATTTAGTTTTTGGTTTATGTTTAACCCCTTAGAAACATTTTGTCTATAAGGTCTTTTATCAGAATTTTGTAGGGGGAAACAGTTCTGAGTTTGTAGAAGTTGCCGACTTACCTGTTACAAGAAGTAAACACAGTTGTTCACGGAAGGAACAGGATCCCATCCTTCACGCATTCACCGAGGTTTGTCCAGGAAGACTACTCCTGAAACCACGAAGCCAGCACTGCTATCGTGTTATTTTTGACGCCTCTATGGCGGAAATAGCCTGCACTGAACACGTGACTGTGTTCTCATCTCTGAGGCATTACTTTACTTGGAAAGCGTCAGGGCCATATAGGTATACTAGCGCACTTTACTAACAGCGTCTTTCTAATAGTGCACGATTCCAGAGTGTACATACTGGATATCTGGCTATCCGATCGCTTGTTCCAACAGAGCTGGGCAAATATCTTTAGTTCGTACTGGGATACGTCAAGTTTCTCGCTAACTGGCGTTAGCCCGTCTCGTGTTTGTCATAAATGTATGTCATAAATACTGAAATATGTACCGGTACATTGTATTATTTTTGACTAGAAAATGGCGAATCACCATGTTAATTTCCAGTTATGAGTCTAACCATTTGACATTTAGTACGCAGTTCCGAATTCAGCACATCCATTATTAAAGTTTCCTGGATCCCTACAGAATTGATACCTGGTCTAGAGAGTGGCTGATTGATCACGTGATTCTCACAGAAGTACTTGTCATGGGAATATGAGATATAATTCTAAATGGGAGATTAAAGGTCTACTATACATGGACATTTCTATTGTTTTTGGTATACTGACCTGTCCCGTCTATGTGGTGTTCATGTTTTTCCAACTCAGATAATTACTTCTTATATATATATATTATATATAAATATATATATATATATATATATATATATATATATATATATATATATATATATATATATATATATATATATATATATATATATATATATATATATATATATATATATATATATATATATATATATATATATATATATATATATATATATATATATATATATATACGTGGATATTGATATATATTATGGATACTGAAAAGTATTGTATATCTCAGCGTGTAGTACAGATGCCTGAGACAGTTTTGAAGGCGTAAATATTTTCTTGAAAAGGAAAAATACCATGGTTAACAATAATACTAAAAAGAAAATCAAAATCAAATAACCTAATAAAAAGTACTAAAAAACCCCCTGAAATATGACGATACAAGAATTCCCAATGCATAACTGTTAATTATAAAATAAACTACATACATTTGCAATTCATTTGTACAAACGACTCCATATAACACCTGCACACTTTCCCTAATAGTATATCTATAAATCTGTGATAACAGATTGTTCTGATGGCGAATATATTATGAAAAGAAACTCCTTTATCATGGATAATGATGGAGATATCTCAATTTCTGGTTCAAATGTCACATCATTCTTACTTTCTTTTTTATTTGCCAGCTTTATGGTAGGTGATTGATTTCCACATGGAAGTTCGAACATGTGGAACTAAACTAGCCAGAAGACTTTAATAGAGACCTCACTTATAGACATCCACTATAAATCATACTACAAAGGCTTTGTTTGATCAGTATTTAACGTCGCTTTCAACATTTCGGTTATATCACGACGGTGTTTCCTTGTAGCAACCATTTTTAGTGTTGGCTTGCTGGATCTCCGAGGACACCAGACACGACGCAGTCACACCATGCTGAATGAGTACTTGGTCCATTACTCTTATGTTGAGCGCCAAGCGAGTCAGTACCAAGATTACCCATGTTGAATCCTTAGGTATTCGGCATTGAACTCCGAATCTACCGCTTTTTGAGAAAAATAAATTGGGAACCATCTCTTCTACAGCAAAGCACCTTTTAGACAATTATACTGTACCCACTTCAGTAACTAGAAAACTGTGACAATTATCTCGGTTACACAATACCCACTACAGTAAATGGAAAACTGTGACAATTTTTTCGGTTATACAATGCCCAGTACAGTAACCGGAAATTTGTGACAACTATCTCGGTTATACAGTAAACACTACAGTAACTGGAAAACTGTGACAATAATCTCGGTTATACAATGTCCACTGCAGTAGATGGGGAAACTTTGGCATTGCTCTCGGTTATACAATGCCCACTACAGTAGCTGGAAAACTTTGGCATTGATATCGGTTATACAATGCCCACTACAGTAGTTGGAAAACTTTGGCATTGATCTCGGTTATACAATGCCCACTACAGTAGTTGGAAAACTTTGACATTGATCTCGGTTATACAATGCCCACTACAGTAGCTGGAAAACTGTCATCTCCGTTATCAATGCCCATTCAAAATGTGAAAGTTTTGTTAAAATGTGGAAAACGTTGCCTAGAACCTCGTGAATCAGTGACTATTACAGCAGGTAGAAAATTTTGACAATGACAATGATTTATCAGATTCTATTACAGTGCCTGAGCACCTTTGACATCTTTCTCGACCACTGCCAAAGCTAGAAAATATTGAAACGATCTCCTTCTAGACAATTCCCACCACACGCCATACAATGGCTGTACGACTTCACATCTATGTCCTAGCATAGCTAGAAAACTCTGACAATGATCTCGTTTATCTCGTTTAGTTGTAAAACAACTGTCTTTATCAATGAAAAACTGTAGTACTGATACAATGATGATAAATAATAGTAAGAAGTCAAGAATAAGAAGCCTGAATGTGTTACTCAGATAATTCACAGGTCATAAAAGAAATTTTTGAATCCTTGTTCTGTGAAATGTGGTTGTGCCTTTTGTTTTGATGAATCACTAATTATATTTTATGGATAGGACATTGCACCGTATAGAACACAAGATTATCGAATGAATTAAAGATTGAAATTCTGATTCCCAGAGGTTGAAGTTTGCGTATAAACCACGACATATAACGAAAAGACAAAGAAAAAAAAAAACAAATCAGCGACAACAATGTGAGAGTTGCCAACTGACTCAGTTAGGTTAAGTCATGCAGAGTTATTCGCCCCTTATATAGACGACAACGGGATTTATAATAGGCGTAAGCCCATGATAATCCATAGGATAAATAATAATAATTTATCCATACATATACATATATCAATTAGAACATAACCTAGGACAGAAGTAAAGCCATTAAAGTGATGAACCCTACAAGAGTGAGAGCCAAGAATGACCAAAATGATAGCCTGTCAATTTTGGTTGCCTGTTGAATGTATTTGGCTCTGTCTGTCACCATATGGAAATGGCCTGTGTTCGAGAGAGTCCTGTTTTCTTCATGTTGTGAAGAACAGGATCCCAGGGAAAAATGTCTGTGTTTCTCATCAAGTTGTCTGGCTTTTGCATGGAATATCCACAGCACAACTGCTGACATAAACACTGCGATCATGCCCATCACGAGAACAAATATGAGGTATATGGCTGCAGAAAAAAGAAGAAAACAAATAAACGTTCGCATTCATCACAAGATAAGCTAACCCCCAAAAATTCTCCTTTTGGGAAAGGGACTTAAAGCATCGCAGAAGACAACTTAATTTAGTCCAAAATTATATGAAATTATACTTTTCAAATTTTATGATGTGGCTATCTTTTCAAGAGTTAACGGAAAATGATGTACAATAAAAAAAACTTCACTGTTATTCTCCATGTCTGTTGATGTGACAGACATGCGATTCTAGAAATTCCCTGACGTTTGAGTTTGCACAGGTCAAGGAAACCCAAATATGGGGATGTCCTGGTGAAGGTATTAGTCTCAAACGTTTAGTCGTCTTTCTAGCTCTTCTTTTGCTTTTTAGAGCAAAATTTATTCCAAAGGCATCCTTTGAAACTAAAATTGTTTTCTAATCGATCGAATTTAAAAATCTGGATTATAAATAATTATTATTAGGAATGCTGTTATCTTTACGATATAGCAACATATTACACAGTATGACTGACAAACTGTAGCGTTTGGTTGATGGGGAATATTCTTTCGTTTTTGAACTTTGAACTTTGAACGCGAATAGATGCTAAATGTGACTCTGTGGAAACTTTGGACTTGCTAACCGTATACGAATTTGCGTTACCTAGATAAGACACGCTGTTTGACGTTCCAGGCATGTCAGCGTTGACGATGGAGAGAAAGACTGAGTAGGCTAAAACCACGGTAATGGAGAGGGACATTTTCTCTCCGGACTCTGGCGGAACCAGAAACACCAAGGTATTGAGCAGAGACAGACACAGGACCGGCACAATCACATTTATAACGTAAAACGCTCGTCGTCGTTGGAATGTGAAAGAAATGCGAGCAATGCTGAAGTTACTGCCGTTGTACTCCACCAAATCATGTTTGGCTTTGGAACTGCTGAAGATCCATTCTCCGCTCTCGCCAAAGTAGAGTGTGTTGTTTGGCGTGTCCTTTGGGACAATCTTCACCCTCCTGTGATCGTACATCCAAGAGGCTATGATGATCTCACAAGTCTGAGTATCAAAAGGGTACAAAGTGACATCCACTGGACAGGCTGTCTCGAACATGGAGGCTGGAGACCAATCCGTTCTACCCGTCCATTTCAGCTCAACAAGAAACTTTAAGTTTCCTGCATAAACGTAACTCTTTGCACTGGAACGAAACATGTAATAATGAAGAAAAGCACAGAAAGACTAAATAAAAGGCTTTCTAATATTCTATCGCTCTTGGCTATTTTTGGGTATTATATGAACATTAGCTGGCTAAAGACCATATATCAAACTGCTCCTCCGGTGAGGTAAATGGAACATACGAGTCTATATACAGGACAGAGTGTTTCATATCGAATTTCACCGTGACAAATGCGTTATAGTTTCATGATGGTTTTCATATTAATTTCCAACGGCGGTATTTATAAGATCCATTTTATATTCAGTTAACTCGTTGAGCATTTATGTTGCTGCTCCTATAGTTTGGCGTGTCGATGTAGGCCACGCTTCAAGCACTGCTTAATGCGAGTGTAAAAGTGCTAGCATGTCTCGATTTTTTGTTTCCTGTTAAATGCTTCTACCAGCATTAAACTTTTTAAAAAGGGTCATCTAATGTGCCAAAGGGTCCTGCACATGAGGACTACATACATGCATGGCCTTATATCATACATTACATGCGTATACTGTGATGGTTTCAGTCTTTCAAGTTAAACTTTACATACCTGTTCCGAATTGTGTCTAGTTTCGTTCAACCCGGGGCTACAGGCTGTATGATGTGCTTAACATTATTGCAACGACGGATATATGAACAATTACAAGCGATGTGCAACTGAAATGCATCTTTTGATTACAGTACGAAAGACATTATAGAGAGTAAACCCAGAGAAGCGATGACTGTGGTAGTTGGCGAAAGGTCCACATAATGGGTGAAAGACAGCCTCTTGTCAATTTAGCTCAGTTAGGATATCATTCTAAATGTTCATGTAAAAGCTTAAATAATATCAGATTACACGCAACCAACAGTCACCATGACTTAAGCAGAATTAGGTATACAAGTACAATAATGATACTGGCAATTTAGTAGAGGTGGCTGGCCTTGAATTACTCAAAATGCGGTGTTGTCGTCACATTTAGAAGATCTCACATTCGAGTCTCATAAACGATTTGTATACAGTGCACATTTACACATCTAGAACATTTCTTGCGTCTTTCTGGAATCTTTGGAAATGTTGACTCTCGTTAAATGAATCCGTCCTCATTCTTATTCACCTTTATCTCCAGCATCGTATTAGCAAAGTTCCTTTTCATTGTTAGAGGTAGAAACTTCCGTTTTATCGTTACAATTTGCTCACGGTTACATGTGGTAATTTGCCAACTGTCACACTGTGGTGGCCGCTCTCGTTCTTCTCGCTATGCTGTAGTCGTTACCATGGACATCTAACAAATGCTGAACAGATGGCACTGTATACATTAGAGGGGCAAACAGCGAAACAATGAGAAATTAAAATGAGAGATTGATGATGAATTACTTTGGTTCACAAAAGATAAATTTTTGTAAGGAACAGCTTGGATTTCCATTCTACCAATTTCTTTTAACATCATCTGTGGTGAAACCGTACTAGACTAGGACGATATGAGCTCCAGAACTAATTACAAATATAGACATTGCACAGTGCTGAATAAAACTATGGCACAGTTTAACTCACCCGTTCATAATGGTTATATCCGGCTTCCATATGTCATCTGGATTTACCAGTATCAACCTCTGTCCACCATACCGTGCTGGATCCCACTTAAGGGTTTCGTCTGTCCATAGCTACCAGAAAAATTCATCGAAAAAAATAAATTTAGCAAAGAGACTAAAATCAGTGCAGCGACTACAGTGCGTTAAAAAAAATGGTCGGACCTTTGCGGGGTCACACTTAACCGATGAAATTCGCTCTCTTATCACTAGATCTCAGATAAGGCTTTATTCTACAGTATACGGGTCACTTCAGCAGTTTCAAGATGGGTTATTCTCGGCCGCATGTACGTATATGAGCTTAACCTCACGTGATGGGGCTTTCTATTTCTTACCAGGCAAGCTGCATGCAAATCCAACTATCTGTGGCTGACAGAGGGGCTACATGGTGACCCATACACTCTGCTTGTGTGTGGGATGTGTTTAAAACAACGTTTAACACTAGCTCCGGAAGACAAAGGTATGTAAGAAATTATACAAATAGGAAATAAAGCCGGTAACACACAAGAGAGAAGCGGTCATCAGTTTCCAATGATGCCGGGCAGACAGTTGATATTCCAGGCATGAATTCCATATCAAAGTTCAAATTAGTAGTCCATGAATGAGTTGCAGGTCAAATAACAATTAATCAAGGTCAAATCTCAGTCGCGCTTTGATTGCAATTGTTCATAAAGGCACCATGCAGATGTAATAAGCATGGCTACCTTTACGACCCCTAGCCCAAGGTTAAGCGGTATTAGATACAGTTCGAAAATGACGAGCGTTACAGACCCTAACCGATCAGATTGTGATTCAAAAGTAACTGACGATTACGTCTTTCCCGTTAATATGTAAAGATCTCATACCACAATTGGCGCCATCTATGATGTTATACATGACATACTGGTCTGTATAAAAGCTGTCTACAAGATAGACCGTTACACTGGGCAACCAGCGAATGGAATGCACCATGCAGTTCCTATTTACAATATTTCAAATAATCAAATAATGATAATACAGTAGTATCCTTTACAGTAGCATTTATTTATTTATTAATTAATTTATTAATGACATCGACGCTTTGCGCTGTACTTAAGAATATTTCACTTATACGACGAAGGCTAGCATTATGGTAGGAAGAAACTGAGCAGAGCCCTGGAAAACGGCCTGGAATAGCCATCTTGAATGTGCTGACGTGACCCTTGAGTGGCTCAGGAAGTGACGCGGATGGTAGGCCGGAAGGCGAGATTCGCTCGAGATGCAAGCGACAGGGTGACATTCAGACGACATTTAGCCTAGAACGCGAGATTTAGTCGAGATTCAAGCACCACTGAGACGACAATGCGAGATTTGGTCGATATTAACACCTTCTCGATTGAATGTCATCTAAATGTCGCCTGAATGTCGCATTGTCGTCCAAATCTCATCCAAATATCGCGTTATCGTCCGAATGTCGCTTGCTATGAAATTTCAGTTTGGGTATAAAATTATTCATTTCGTGAAGACAGCAGCATTCTGACGAGATTAAAAAACAGGCGAGAGTCTGACGAGATTAAGCCAAGATTAAATGTTCATTGCCAGATTTGGTCGATATTGAGAGGAGATTTCCTCGAGAATATCACGAGCGAGCGAGATTCCAAGGAGGTCGCGAGGTTCACTCGACAAGACGAGATTCTGACGAAGGGGCGAGATTTGCACGAATCTCGAATGAATCTCGAGCTGTCACCCTAATCTCGACTTGATCTCGACTAAATCTCGCACCGTCGTTCAAATATCGCTGTTTGATGATTATTTTGGGGCAAATATACAAGACATGAATAAAAAAATACATACACGCATCGGGCCATCATACAAAAGTGACTAACTACATGAATCATTACCATCTTTCTACATTCTCAGGGTTTTTCCTCTTCAGTGCGGAGGCTTCTTTATGAGTGAACATTTGCGCTTTTCATCCAACACCTTACATGCTTGATGTACTGTACAAAATTCACTGCCTTTCTTCAAGGTGGTTGTGATGGTGTCTATTTTTAGCATAAACACCATACTATATAGATGTCATTAGTTTACCTGGAAACATGTATTTTTGGAACTTTCAAATTTGTGCATTTTGCTGTTCATAGATTTGAATACTTACGATACTGAAGAAACCTGACGTCATCAATATCTGCTTTCTTTCGTCCTATAACCAAAGGTATACCAAATATTACCTTACAGTTTCATGGACGTTATGGTAAGTAAAATGTATGCATGTAGTTAAATGAACTAAAAACAAACAGGTTGGTCTGAAACATCGTGGGAGAATTCCAGAAAAGCTTTAAAAAGGGAGAAAAGTGGCAATGAAGTACCAAAAATTAGCATTATCTCGAACTATTCTAACGTAAGTGATGTTTAAGTGGTATCCAAAGTATAATTTTGTTTTTACATTTCTTAAAGTACATGAACCTATCTGCAAACATACCAAATCAACAATGCTTTGTAAGTGATACATCATATCTATCTCAGTGACGGTGGACTTGTTGAGCACGGGGCGTATAGCAGCACTGTGGTTGTGAAATAAGTCGTGTCTGAGACGAACTTCATCTTCAAATGTACCCGTCGGAGTGTCAACGGCCAATACAAGTAGTCCTGAAATAGACACACGTATTGTGTTTCAGAGCTCGCTATTCATTTTTATAGAATACCATCAGTTTTATTGAAACTATGGTATATTATCGGTATGGAATGCTGCACTCACATACAGGTGGGATAAAGCATATTCAAGCATGATGCTGATGACACAATAAGATAAGCAATGCATAAGATACATGCTTACTGGGAAGGTATTTTAAATGTTATTTACTTTGCTGTTTTCAAATGGAGATTTTTCACCAAGCTTTGCCCGGTTTCCTCCCACCATAATGCCGGCAGCCGTTGTATAGGTGAAATTGTCTTAAGTATGTCGTAAAGATCAATGAAATGAATAAATAAATTTAAATGGAGATTTCCATATCAATCATTTTAAATGTATGTCCACCCATTTTTCCTTTGGAAGAGCGATCACATCCGACATAACCACCTTCCAACCCCACACCAATTCTTTCCTTAGAAGAAAGCCTGCAGCAGCCTGAGATCAGGGAGGCGTTACCAGACATACAGTTTAACTCATAAGCGCTACTCCCGTACGTAGTTATTCAAATGAAAGAACAAGGGATATTTAGTTTTTGGTTTATGTTTAACCCCTTAGAAACATTTTGTCTATAAGGTCTTTTATCAGAATTTTGTAGGGGGAAACAGTTCTGAGTTTGTAGAAGTTGCCGACTTACCTGTTACAAGAAGTAAACACAGTTGTTCACGGAAGGAACAGGATCCCATCCTTCACGCATTCACCGAGGTTTGTCCAGGAAGACTACTCCTGAAACCACGAAGCCAGCAGTGCTATCGTGTTATTTTTGACCCCTCTATGGCGGAAATAGCCTGCACTGAACACGTGACTGTGTTCTCATCTCTGAGGCATTACTTTACTTGGAAAGCGTCAGGGCCATATAGGTATACTAGCGCACTTTACTAACAGCGTCTTTCTATTAGTGCACGATTCCAGAGTGTACATACTGGATATCTGGCTACCCGATCGCTTGTTCCAACAGAGCTGGGCAAATATCTTTAGTTCGTACTGGGATATATCAAGTTTCTCGCTAACTGGCGTTAGCCCGTCTCGTGTTTGTAATAAATGTATGTCATAAATACTGAAATATGTACCGGTACATTGTATTATTTTTGACTAGAAAATGGCGAATCACCATGTTAATTTCCAGTTATAAGTCTAACCATTTGACATTTAGTACGCAGTTCCGAATTCAGCACATCCATTATTAAAGTTTCCTGGATCCCTACAGAATTGATACCTGGTCTAGAGAGTGGCTGATTGGTCACGTGATTCTCACAGAAGTACTTGTCATGGGAATATCAGATATAATTCTAAATGGGAGATTAAAGGTCTAATATACATGGACATTTCTATTGTTTTTGGTATACTGACCTGTCCCGTATATGTGGTGTTCATGTTTTTCCAACTCAGATAATTACTTCTTATATATATATATTATATATGAATATATAATATATATATATATATATATATATATATATATATATATATATATATATATATATATATATATATATATATATATATATATATATATATATATATATATATATATATATATATATATATATATATATATATATATATATATATATATATATATATATATATATATATATATATATATATATATATATATACGTGGATATTGATAGATATTATGGATACTGAAAAGTATTGTATACCTCAGCGTGTAGTACAGATGCCTGAGACAGTTTTGAAGGCGTAAATATTTTCTTGAAAAGGAAAAATACCATGGTTAACAATAATACTACAAAGAAAATCAAAATCAAATAACCTAATAAAAAGTACTAAAAAACCCTGAAATATGACGATACAAGAATTCCCAATGCATAACTGTTAATTATAAAATAAACTACATACATTTGCAATTCATTTGTACAAACGACTCCATATAACACCTGCACACTTTCCCTAATAGTATATCTATAAATCTGTGATAACAGATTGTTCTGATGGCGAATATATTATGAAAAGAAACTCCTTTATCATGGATAATGATGGAGATATCTCAATTTCTGGTTCAAATGTCACATCATTCTTACTTTCTTTTTTATTTGCCAGCTTTATGGTAGGTGATTGATTTCCACATGGAAGTTCGAACATGTGGAACTAAACTAGCCAGGAGACTTTAATAGAGACCTCACTTATAGACATCCACTATAAATCATACTACAAAGGCTTTGTTTGATCAGGATTTAACGTCGCTTTCAACATTTCGGTTATATCACGACGGTGTTTCCTTGTAGCAACCATTTTTAGTGTTGGCTTACTGGATCTCCGAGGACACCAGACACGACGCAGTCACACCATGCTGAATGAGTACTTGGTCCATTACTCTTATGTTGAGCGCCAAGCGAGTCAGTACCAAGATTACCCATGTTGAATCCTTAGGTATTCGGCATTGAACTCCGAATCTACGGCTTTTTGAAAAAAAATAATTTGGGAATCATCTCTTCTACAGCAAAGCACCTTTTAGACAATTATGCTGTACCCACTTCAGTAACTAGAAAACTGTGACAATTATCTCGGTTACACAATACCCACTACAGTAACTGGAAAACTGTGACAATTATCTCGGTTATACAATGCCCAGTACAGTAACCGGAAATTTGTGACAACTATCTCGGTTATACAATACCCACTACAGTAACTGGAAAACTGTGACAATAATCTCGGTTATACAATGCCCAGTACAGTAACTGGAAAACTTTGGTATTGATCTCGGTTATACAATGTCCACTGCAGTAGATGGGGAAACTTTGGCATTGCTCTCGGTTATACAATGCCCACTACAGTAGCTGGAAAACTTTGGCATTGATATCGGTTATACAATGCCCACTACAGTAGTTGGAAAACTTTGGCATTGATCTCGGTTATACAATGCCCACTACAGTAACTGGAAAACTTTGACATTGATCTCGGTTATACAATGCCCACTACAGTAGCTGGAAAACTGTCATCTCCGTTATCAATGCCCATTCAAAATGTGAAAGTTTTGTTAAAATGTGGAAAACGTTGCCTAGAACCTCGTGAATCAGTGACTAATACAGCAGGTAGAAAATTTTGACAATGTCTGATTTATCAGATTCTATTACAGTGCCTGAGCACCTTTGACATCTTTCTCGACCACTGCCAAAGCTAGAAAATGTTGAAACGATCTCCTTCTAGACAATTCCCACCACACGCCATACAATGGCTGTACGACTTCACTTCTATGTCCTAGCATAGCTAGAAAACTCTGACAATGATCTCGTTTATCTCGTTTAGTTGTAAAACAACTGTCTTCATCAATGAAAAACTGTAGTACTGATACAATGATGATAAATAATAGTAAGAAGTCAAGAATAAGAAGCCTGAATGTGTTACTCAGATAATTCACAGGTCATAAAAGAAATTTTTGAATCCTTGTTCTGTGAAATGTGGTTGTGCCTTTTGTTTTGATGAATCACTAATTATATTTTATGGATAGGACATTGCACCGTATAAAACACAAGATTATCGAATGAATTAAAGATTGAAATTCTGATTCCCAGAGGTTGAAGTTTGCGTACAAACCACGACATATAACGAAAAGACAAAGAAAAAAAAAACAAAAACAAATCAGCGACAACAATGTGAGAGTTGCCAACTGACTCAGTTAGGTTAAGTCATGCAGAGTTATTCGCCCCTTATACAGACGACAACGGGATTTATAATAGGCGTAAGCCCATGATAATCGATAGGATAAATAATAATAATTTATCCATACATATACATATATCAATTAGAACATAACCTAGGACAGAAGTAAAGCCATTAAAGTGATGAGCCCTACAAGAGTGAGAGCCAAGAATGACCAAAATGATAGCCTGTCAATTTTGGTTGCCTGTTGAATGTATTTGGCTCTGTCTGTCACCATATGGAAATGGCCTGTGTTCGAGAGAGTCCTGTTTTCTTCATGTTGTGAAGAACAGGATCCCAGGGAAAAATGTCTGTGTTTCTCATCAAGTTGTCTGGCTTTTGCATGGAATATCCACAGCACAACTGCTGACATAAACACTGCGATCATGCCCATCACGAGAACAAATATGAGGTATATGGCTGCAGAAAAAAGAAGAAAACAAATAAACGTTCGCATTCATCAAGAGCTAACCCCCAAAAATTCTCCTTTTGGGAAAGGGACTTAAAGCATCGCAGAAGACAACTTAATTTAGTCCAAAACTATATGAAATTATACTTTTCAAATTTTATGATGTGGCTATCTTTTCACGAGTTAACGGAAAATAATGTACAATAAAAAAAACTTCACTGTTATTCTCCATGTCTGTTGATGTGACAGACATGCGATTCTAGAAATTCCCTGACGTTTCAGTTTGCACAGGTCAAGGAAACCCAAATATGGGGATGTCCTGGTGAAGGTATTAGTCTCAAACGTTTAGTCGTCTTTCTAGCTCTTCTTTTGCTTTTTAGAGCAAAATTTATTCCAAAGGCATCCTTTGAAACTAAAATTGTTTTCTAATCGATCGAATTTAAAAATCTGGATTATAAAAAATTATTATTAGGAATGCTGTTATCTTTACGATATAGCAACATATTACACAGTATGACTGACAAACTGTAGCGTTTGGTTGATGGGGAATATTCTTTCGTTTTTGAACTTTGTACTTTGAACGCGAATAGATGCTAAATGTGACTCTGTGGAAACTTTGGACTTGCTAACCGTATACGAATTTGCATTACCTAGATAAGACACGCTGTTTGACGTTCCAGGCATGTCAGCGTTGACGATGGAGAGAAAGACTGAGTAGGCTAAAACCACGGTAATGGAGAGGGACATTTTCTCTCCGGACTCTGGCGGAACCAGAAACACCAAGGTATTGAGCAGAGACAGACACAGGACCGGCACAATCACATTTATAACGTAAAACGCTCGTCGTCGTTGGAATGTGAAAGAAATGCGAGCAATGCTGAAGTTACTGCCGTTGTACTCCACCAAATCATGTTTGGCCTTGGAACTGCTGAAGATCCATTCTCCGCTCTCGCCAAAGTAGACTGTGTTGTTTGGCGTGTCCTTTGGGACAATCTTCACCCTCCTGTGATCGTACATCCAAGAGGCTATGATGATCTCACAAGTCTGAGTATCAAAAGGGTACAAAGTGACATCCACTGGACAGGTTGTCTCGAACATGGAGGCTGGAGACCAATCCGTTCTACCCGTCCATTTCAGCTCAACAAGAAACTTTAAGTTTCCTGCATAAACGTAACTCTTTGCACTGGAACGAAACATGTAATAATGAAGAAAAGCACAGAAAGACTAAATAAAAGGTTATCTAATATTCTATAGCTCTTGGCTATTTTTGGGTATTATATGAACATTAGCTGGCTAAAGACCATATATCAAACTGCTCCTCCGGTGAGGTAAATGGAACATACGAGTCTATATACAGGACAGGGTGTTTCATATCGAATTTCACCGTGACAAATGCGTTATAGTTTCATGATGGTTTTCATATTAATTTCCAACGGCGATATTTATAAGATCCATTTTATATTCAGTTAACTCGGTGAGCATTTATGTTGCTGCTCCTATAGTTTGGCGTGTCGATGTAGGCCACGCTTCAAACACTGCTTAATGCGAGTGTAAAAGTGCTAGCATGTCTCGATTTTTTGTTTCCTGTTAAATGCTTCTACCAGCATTAAACTTTAAAAAAAGGGTCATCTAATGTGCCAAAGGGTCCTGCACATGAGGACTACATACATGCATGGCCTTATATCATACATTACATCCTGCGTATACTGGGATGGTTTCAGTCTTTCAAGTTAAACTTTACATACCTGTTCCGAATTTTGTCTAGTTTCGTTCAACCCGGGGCTACAGGCTGTATGATGTGCTTAACATTATTGCAACGACGGATATAAGAACAATTACAAGCGATGTGCAACTGAAATGCATCTTTTGATTACAGTACGAAAGACATTATAGAGAGTAAACCCAGAGAAGCGATGACTGTGGTAGTTGGCGAAAGGTCCACATAATGGGTGAAAGACAGCCTCTTGTCAATTTAGCTCAGTTAGGATATCATTCTAAATGTTCATGTAAAAGCTTAAATAATATCAGATTACACGCAACCAACAGTCACCATGACTTAAGCAGAATTAGGTATACAAGTACAATAATGATACTGGCAATTTAGTAGAGGTGGCTGGCCTTGAATTACTCAAAATGCGGTGTTGTCGTCACATTTAGAAGATCTCACATTCGAGTCTCATAAACGATTTGTATACAGTGCACATTTACACATCTAGAACATTCCTTGCGTCTTTCTGGAATCTTTGGAAATGTTGACTCTCGTTAAATGAATCCGTCCTCATTCTTATTCACCTTTATCTCCAGCATCGTATTAGCAAAGTTCCTTTTCATTGTTAGAGGTAGAAACTTCCGTTTTATCGTTACAATTTGCTCACGGTTACATGTGGTAATTTGCCAACTGTCACACTGTGGTGGCCGCTCTCGTTCTTCTCGCTATGCTGTAGTCGTTACCATGGACATCTAACAAATGCTGAACAGATGGCACTGTATACATTAGAGGGGCAAACAGCGAAACAATGAGAAATTAAAATGAGAGATTGATGATGAATTACTTTGGTTCACAAAAGATAAATTTTTGTAAGGAACAGCTTGGATTTCCATTCTACCAATTTCTTTTAACATCATCTGTGGTGAAACCGTACTAGACTAGTACGATATGAGCTCCAGAACTAATTACAAATATAGACATTGCACAGTGCTGAATAAAACTATGGCACAGTTTAACTCACCCGTTCATAATGGTTATATCCGGCTTCCATATGTCATCTGGATTTACCAGTATCAACCTCTGTCCACCATACTGTGCTGGATCCCACTTAAGGGTTTCGTCTGTCCATAGCTACCAGAAAAATTCATCGAAAAAAATAAATTTAGCAAAGAGACTAAAACCTGTGCAGCGACTACAGTGCGTTAAAAAAGATGGTCGGGCCTTTGCGGGGTCACACTTAACCGATGAAATTCGCTCTCTTATCACTAGATCTCAGATAAGGTTTTATTCTACAGTATACGGGTCACTTCAGCAGTTTCAAGATGGGTTATTCTCGGCCGCATGTACGTATATGAACTTAACCTCACGTGATGGGGCTTTCTATTTCTTACCAGGCAAGCTGCAAGCAAATCCAACTATCTGTGGCTGACAGAGGGGCTACATGGTGACCCATACACTCTGCTTGTGTGTGGGATGTGTTTAAAACAACGTTTAAACACTAGCTCCCAAAGACAAAGGTATGTAAGAAATTATACAAATAGGAAATAAAGCCGGTAACACACAAGAGAGAAGCGGTCATCAGTTTCCAATGATGCCGGGCAGACAGTTGATATTCCAGGCATGAATTCCATATCAAAGTTCAAATTAGTAGTCCATGAATGAGTTCCAGGTCAAATAACAATTAATCAACGGCAAATCTCAGTCGCACTTTGATTGCAATTGTTCATAAAGGCACCATGCAGATGTAATAAGCATGGCTACCTTTACGACCCCTAGCCCAAGGTTAAGCGGTATTAGATACAGTTCGAAAATGACGAGCGTTACAGACCCTAACCGATCAGATTGTGATTCAAAAGTAACTGACGATTACGTCTTTCCCGTTAATATGTAAAGATCTCATACCACAATTGGCGCCATCTATGATGTTACACATGACATACTGGTCTGTATAAAAGCTGTCTACAAGATAGACCGTTACACTGGGCAACCAGCGAATGGAATGCACCATGCAGTTCCTATTTACAATATTTCAAATAATCAAATAATGATAATACAGTAGTATCCTTTACAGTAGCATTTATTTATTTATTAATTAATTTATTAATGACATCGACGCTTTGCGCTGTACTCAAGAATATTTCACTTATACGACGAAGGCTAGCATTATGGTAGGAAGAAACCGAGCAGAGCCCGGGAAAACGGCCTGGAATAGCCATCTTGAATGTGCTGACGTGACCCTTGGCTGAGTGGCTCAGGAAGTGACGCGGATGGTAGGCCGGAAGGCGAGATTCGCTCGAGATTCAAGCGACAGGGTGACATTCAGACGACATTTAGCCTAGAACGCGAGATTTAGTCGAGATTCAGGCACCACTGAGACGACAATGCGAGATTTGGTCGATATTAACGCCTTCTCGATTGAATGTCATCTAAATGTCGCCTGAATGTCGCATTGTCGTCCAAAATCTCATCCAAATATCGCGTTATCGTCCGAATGTCGCTTGCTATGAAATTTCAGTTTGGGTATAAAATTATTAATTTCGTGAAGACAGCAGCATTCTGACGAGATTAAAAAACAGGCGAGAGTCTGACGAGATTAAGCCGAGATTAAATGTTCATTGCCAGATTTGGTCGATATTGAGAGGAGATTTTCTCGAGAATATCACGAGCGAGCGAGATTCCAAGGAGGTAGCGAGATTCACTCGACAAGACGAGATTCTGACGATGGGGCGAGATTTGCACGAATCTCGAATGAATCTCGAGCTATCACCCTAATCTCGACTTGATCTCGACTAAATCTCGCACCGTCGTTCAAATATCGCTGTTTGATGATTATTTTGGGGCAAATATACAAGACATGAATAAAAAAATACATACACGCATCGGGCCATCATACAAAAGTGGACTAACTACATGAATCATTACCATCTTTCTACATTCTAAGGGTTTTTCCTCTTCAGTGCGGAGTGTTTTTGTGTCCTCAACCCTTTCTAAAGGCTTCTTTATGAGTGAACATGTGCGCTTTTCATCAAAAACCTTACATGCTTGATGTACTGTACAAAATTCACTGCCTTTCTTCAAGGTGGTTGTGATGGTGTCTATTTTTAGCATAAACACCATACTATATAGATGTCATTAGTTTACCTGGAAACATGTATTTTTGGAACTTTCAAATTTGTGCATTTTACTGTTCATAGATTTGAATACTTACGATACTGAAGAAACCTGACGTCATCAATATCTGCTTTCTTTCGTCCTATAACCAAAGGTATACCAAATATTACCTTACAGTTTCATGGACGTTATGGTAAGTAAAATGTATGCATGTATTTAAATGAACTAAAAACAAACAGGTTGGTCTGAAACATCGTGGGAGAATTCCAGAAAAAGCTTTAAAAAGGGAGAAAAGTGGCAATGAAGTACCAAAAATTAGCATTATCTCGAACTATTCTAACGTAAGTGATGTTTAAGTGGTATGCAAAGTATAATTTTGTTTTTACATTTCTTAAAGTACATGAACCTATCTGCAAACATACCAGATCAACAATGCTTTGTAAGTGATACATCATATCTATCTCAGTGACCGTGGACTTGTTGAGCACGGGCGTATAGCAGCACTGTGGTTGTGGAATAAGTCGTGTCTGAGACGAACTTCATCTTCAAATGTACCCGTTGGAGCCTCAATGGCCAATACACGTAGTCCTGAAATAGACACACGTATTGTCTTTCAGAGCTCGCTATTCATTTTTATAGAATACCATCAGTTTTATTGAAACTGTGGTATATTATCGGTATGGAATGCTGCACTCACATACAGGTGGGATAAAGCATATTCAAGCATGATGCTGATGATACAATAAGATAAGCAATGTATAAGATACATGCTTACTGGTAAGGTATTTTAAATGTTATTTACTTTGCTGTTTTCAAATGGAGATTTTTCACCAGGTTTTGCCCGGTTTCCTCCCACCATAATGCTGGCAGCCGTTGTATAGGTGAAATTATCTTATGTATGTCGTAAAGATCAATGAAATGAATAAATAAATTTAAATGGAGATTTCCATATCAATCATTTTAAATGTATGTCCACCCATTTTTCCTTTGGAAGAGCGATCACATCCGACATAACCACCTTCCAACCCCACACCAATTCTTTCCTTAGAAGAAAGCCTGCAGCAGCCTGAGATCAGGGAGGCGTTACCAGACATACAGTTTAACTCATAAGCGCTACTCCCGTACGTAGTTATTCAAATTGAATCAGAACAAGGAATCCTTTAGTTTATGGTTAAATGTTTAACCCCTTAGAAATGTCTATAAGGTCTTTTATCAGAATTTTGTAGGGGGAAACAGTTCTGAGTTTGTAGAAGTTGCCGACTTACCTGTTACAAGAAGTAAACACAGTTGTTCACGGAAGGAACAGGATCCCATCCTTCACGCATTCACCGAGGTTTGTCCAGGAAGACTACTCCTGAAACCACGAAGCCAGCAGTGCTATCGTGTTATTTTTGACCCCTCTATGGCGGAAATAGCCTGCACTGAACACGTGACTGTGTTCTCATCTCTGAGGCATTACTTTACTTGGAAAGCGTCAGGGCCATATAGGTATACTAGCGCACTTTACTAACAGCGTCTTTCTATTAGTGCACGATTCCAGAGTGTACATACTGGATATCTGGCTACCCGATCGCTTGTTCCAACAGAGCTGGGCAAATATCTTTAGTTCGTACTGGGATATATCAAGTTTCTCGCTAACTGGCGTTAGCCCGTCTCGTGTTTGTAATAAATGTATGTCATAAATACTGAAATATGTACCGGTACATTGTATTATTTTTGACTAGAAAATGGCGAATCACCATGTTAATTTCCAGTTATGAGTCTAACCATTTGACATTTAGTACGCAGCTCCGAATTCAGCACATCCATTATTAAAGTTTCCTGGATCCCTACAGAATTGATACCTGGTCTAGAGATTGGCAGATTGGTCACGTGATTCTCACAGAAGTATCTTGGGAATATCAGATATAATTCTAAATGGGAGATTAAAGGTCTAATATACATGGACATTTCTATTGTTTTTGGCATATTGACCTGTCCCGTCTATGTGGTGTTCATGTTTTTCCAACTCAGATAATTACTTCTTATATATATATATATATAATATATATATATATATATATATATATATATATATATATATATTATATATATATATATATATATATATATATATATATACGTGGATATTGATATATATTATGGATACTGAAAAGTATTGTATATCTCAGCGTGTAGTACAGATGCCTGAGACAGTTTTGAAGGCGTAAATATTTTCTTGAAAAGGAAAAATACCATGGTTAACAATAATACTAAAAATCAAAATCAAGTAACCTAATAAAAGTACTAAAAAAACCCCTGAAATATGACGATACAAGAATTCACAATGCATAACTGTTAATTATAAAATAAACTACATACATTTGCAATTCATTTGTACAAACGACTCCAAATAACACCTGCACACTTTCCTTATGGTATATCTATAAATCTGTGATAACAGATTGTTCTGATGGCGAATATATTATGATGGATAATGATGGAGATATCTCAACTTCTGGTTCAAGTGTCACATCATTCTTACTTTCTTTTTTTATTTGTCAGCTTTATGGTAGGTGATTGATTTCCACATGAAGTTCGAACATGTGGAACTAAACTAGCCAGGAGACTTTAATAGAGACCTCACTTAAAGAGATCCACTATAAATCATACTACAAAGGCTTTGTTTGATCAGAATTTAACCTCTCTTTCAACATTTCGGTTATATCACGACGGTGTTTCCTTGTAGCAACCATTTTTAGTGTTGGCTTGCTGGATCTCCGAGGACACCAGACACGACGCAGTCACACCATGCTGAATGAATACTTGGTCCATTACTCTTATGTTGAGCGCCAAGCCAGTCAGTACCAAGATTACCCATGTTGAATCCTTAGGTATTCGGCATTGAACTCCGAATCTACCGCTTTTTGAAAAAAATAAATTGGGAACCATCTCTTCTACAGCAAAGCACCTTTTAGACAATTATACTGTACCCACTTCAGTAACTAGAAAACTGTGACAATTATCTCGGTTATACAATACCCACTACAGTAACCGGAAATTTGTGACAACTATCTCGGTTACCCACTACAGTACATGGAAAACTGTGACAATTATCTCTGTTATACAATACCCACTACAGAAACTGGAAAACTGTGACAATTATATCGCTTATACAATGTCCATTACAGTAACCGGAAAACTGTTACACTTATCTCGGTTATATAAAGTCCACTTGAGCTGCTGTAAAACTGTGACAATTATCACGGTTATACAATGCCGACTACACTAACTGGAAAACTCTTACACTTATCTCGGTTATACAATACCCACTTCAGCAACCGGAAAATTGTGACAATTAATTCCGTTATACAATACCCACTACAGCAACCGAATAACGGTTACACTTGTCTCCGTTATACAATATCCACTGGAGTGGATGTAAAACTATGACAATTATCTCGGTTATAAAATACCCGCTATGGTAGCTGGAAAACTGTGACAATCATATCGGTTATACAATGCCCACTGCAGTCAACTGGAAAACTGTGACAATCATATCGGGTATACAATGCCCACTGCAGTAACTGGAAAACTGTGACAATCATATCGGTTATACAATGCCCAATACAGTAAATGAAGAACTGTGTTAACTACCTCAGTTATACAATGCACACCACAGTAACTAAAAAACTGTGACAATTATTATACCATATAATTTAAGACGTATAGCATAAAGAATAAAACTAAGCTACTTCGGCTTAGCCCGGCTAATGGCCTTATATTCATCGTGTTGAATTAGATCACCACATTCGACATATTAACAGTTGCATGCAAAGTGCAACTGAGATACAATTATTACTACTGGCAATATACTAACACTACATACAGTATGACTGTTTATTTCACTCATTCACTAATACCTTCCAACATCCTTGAAAACTGTTGACTGCTTCTCATTGCATGATTCCGTCCTATTTTCGTACTTTGTATACTTTCGGACTTTTGTAATAGTTTCTGTTAAATGTGGCTTTGGAATTGCCCTTGCGGTTATTGACCTCGGACGTCCATCTTGAGTTGAGGGCTGGTATACGAATATCTGTTTTTACGCAAAGACACAATACAATTAAAGGCGTACAATTAAAGTCACTAAGTATTGTACCACCCAGAACACAAGACGATTGAATAAATTAAAACGGAAAATCTGGTTTTGAGACGATGATGTTAGGTTTTTATACACTGGTATGAGAGACCGGATTGAAGCCGTATATATACCAAATGTTCAAACCGAATTAATGCCCTGGTCCAACAATACACTTAGGTTCCGACATATGGTTTGTAGATGATAAACATTTATGAACATCTGCCCACAAGTGGTCTATGTTAGACGCCGGAGCACAAATATGGTAATGTAAAAACCACGACATATGTCCAAAAAAAAAAAAAAACCCCAAAGCAGCGACGACAATGTGACAGATGGCAAATGACTATACATAACCATTGAAATCGGCCCCAATTTATCTCAGCTAGGTTAAGTCATTCACAGTTATTCGCCCTTTACACAGACGACAACGGGGATTATAGGAGGCCCATGATAATCGATAGGACAATATTATTTATTTATTTATTTGTTTGTTTATTTATTTATTTATTGATTGGTGTTTTACGCCATACTCAAGAATATTTCACTTATACGACGGCGGCCAGCATTATGGTGGGTGGAAACCGGGTAATACAGACGACAACGGGATTTATAATAGGCGTAAGCCCATGATAATCGATAGGATAAATAATAATAATTTATCCATACATATACATATATCAATTAGAACATAACCTAGGACAGAAGTAAAGCCATTAAAGTGATGAACCCTACAAGAGTGAGAGCCAAGAATGACCAAAATGATAGCCTGTCAATTTTGGTTGCCTATTGAATGTATTTGGCTCTGTCTGTCACCATATGGAAATGGCCTGTGTTCGAGAGAGTCCTGTTTTCTTCGGGATTGTGGTGAACACGATCCCAGGGAAAAATGTCTGTGTTTCTCATCAAGTTGTCTGGCTTTTGCATGGAATATCCACAGCACAACTGCTGACATAAACACTGCGATCATGCCCATCACGGGAACATATATGAGGTATATGGCTGCAGAAAAAAGAAGAAAACAAATAAACGTTTTAAGTTAAGCTAACACAAAACTTAAGGAAATTCTCTTTTTATGGAAAGGGACTTAAAGCATCGCAGAGGGCAACTTAATTTAGTCCAAAATTATATAAAATTATACTTTTCAAATTTTATGATGTGACACTCTTTTACACGAGTTAACGGAAAACAAAGTACAATAAAACCGTCACTGTTATTCTCTTCGTTCTTTGATGTGACAAACATGGAATTCTAGAAAAATTCTGACGTTTCAATTTGCACAGGTCAGTGTAACCAAAAAACAGAGATGTTCCTGGTGAAGGTATTAGTTTCATTACTTTCAGCCGTCTTGCTAGCACTTCTCTTGTTTGCTTTTCATGACAAAATTAATTACTAAGGCATCCTTTAAAACTGCGAGAGATTGTTTTCTGATCGATCAAACTGAAAGGTTTCTACTATAACTGATTAGAGTGGAAGGTCTGTTATGTTTACATTATAGCAACACATTATACAGTGTGACTGATAAAATGTAGCGTTACCTAGGTATGAAACACTGTTTGACGTTCCAGGTATGTCAGCGTTGACGATGGAGAGAAAGACTGAGTAGGCTAGAACCACGTTAATGGAGAGGGATATTTTCTCTCCGGACTCTGGCGGAACCAGAAACACCAAGGTATTGAGCAGAGACAGACACAGGACCGGCACAATCACATTTATAACGTAAAACGCTCGTCGTCGTTGGAATGTGAAAGAAATGCGAGCAATGCTGAAGTTACTGCCGTTGTACTCCACCAAATCATGTTTGGCCTTGGAACTGCCGAAGATCCATTCTCCGCTCTCGCCAAAGTAGACTGTGTTGTTTGGCGTGTCCTTTGGGACAATCTTCACCCTCCTGTGATCGTACATCCAAGAGGCTATGATAATCTCACAAGTCTGAGTATCGAAAGGGTACAAAGTGACATCCAATGGACAGGTTGTCTCGAACATGGAGGCTGGAGACCAATCCGTTCTACCCGTCCATTTCAGCTCAACAAGAAACTTTAAGTTTCCTGCATAAATATAATTCTTTGCCCTGGAACGAAACATGTAATTACAAACGAAAGGCACAGAATGACTACATAAAATAACTCTTGGCTAGTTGTGGTATATATGAACAGTAGGCTGTTTTCGTTCAAGCACTAATTTAAAGATGAAGAAAACATAAAAATTACATAAAGTTCAGACGAAAGAGTGCGAAAAGTTAAATGCGGTCTTCAATATTTGTGTCGATTTTTCTTTAAGGGTAAAAGAAAACTTGAAAATAATTTTTGTCTGGTGGGTATTTGGGGCCCCCTATTGGTATATACAGTCTTTGTTTAATAATGTTATAAATTGGAATGTAACAAATATTTAATAAATATATTTGCATTAGAATTTGTTCTTTGCATTTAACAAATGTGTTCTTGGCCCATACTTGGGCCTATAGTTGTACAAAGACCAAAACGGTTTAATTTCTCGTAGATCTTACTACAGGAATGATAGTCTCAATTTTTTTTTTTTTGTAAATTATCCTTACTTGGACAGCAATGAACCGAAGGGTCCTGTCATTGGCGTGTACATATCTTGCCTTGTAGAATTTGCTAGATCATGCGTGTTTCGATCAACGTCACATAGATGATGCTGCACAGTGAAGGTTGAATACCATGAATATTGTTCGAGTGAGAGGTTGAAAAGATATCCCACGAGACGCAAAGCTATGCTGTAGTCATTAATATTGTCATCTAAGAAATGCTGAACAGATGGCACTGTATACATTAGAGGGGCAAACAGCGAAACAATGACAAATTAAAATGAGAGATTGATGATGAATTACTTTGGTTCACAAAAGATAAATTTTTGTAAGGAACAGCTTGGATTTCCATTCCACCAATTTCTTTTAACATCATCTGTGGTGAAACCGTACTAGACTAGTACGATATGAGCTCCAGAACTAATTACAAATATAGACATTGCACAGTGCTAAATAAAACTATCACACAGTTTAACTCACCCGTTCATAATGGTTATATCCGGCTTCCATATGTCGGCTGCATTTACCAGTATCAACCTCTGTCCACCATACTGTGCTGGATCCCACTTAAGGGTTTCGTCTGTTCAATGCTACCAGAAAAATTTCTTTGGTATTGCCAAAAAACAATCCAGCAAAGAGACTTAAACCAGAGCAGCGACGACAGTGTGTTAAAAATGGTGGGGCTTCCGTGGGGTCACACGTAATTCGCTGTCTTGACAATTTACCTCAGTTGGGTATTTTCTAATTGCTTATGTCTATGACTATAAACTAGTAGTTTATGCGAGTTCTACCACCACGGCCAAAGTACAGTTATATAAAAATGATTCCGGCGATATTAATAGCAATAGGAGTGAAAATCCTTATTCATATTTAGGTTACTTGATCAGAGTCAAATAAATTCCAATCACCAACAGAGACTTTTCTGTTTAAGCTATTGTGTTAGGATGTGTAGAAACTCCTACTTACACATCCCAAAACAAAACAGAAAAAAGAACGGATTTCACAGGTTACGTATGATTATATATATGTATACCCTACAGGTAAGAAAGGCATGTAAGAAAGGCATGTAAGAAAGGCATGTTAATAAATTCAATTACATTGCAAATTTTCATTGCCTCACTTAAACTCACACAACCTCGGGATCGCTGACTAAATCTACAGAGTTATTAAAATTCGTCTGAACACACTAAACACGACCGTACGATTAATTTGACCTACGACAATTGCCGCTTTTTCGTTTTTAAGTAGTAGTAAGTGTACGTGTGACCGGGACTTCAGGCTCCTAGTCTTGATGACTGAATTGGCGATTGATCCAGATGAACCGATCTTGTGGAGGAGTTGCCCCCCTTAGTCGTCCGGCACGCGGGCGGGTGAGGTTGAACTCGTCGTGTGATGGTGGTTGTATGTAAAAAGTGTTGTATGTAAAATGTAAAAAGTGTCTAGATACATCGGTTGGAGTGTTACCACCTTTCTACATTCTAAGGTCCTTTCCCGTGAACACTAAGTGTTGTGTCCCAACCCTTTCCAAAGGTTTCTTTAAAAACGAAAGTTCGCTTTTCATCCAAACCTTACATGCTTGATGTACCATTGTTAATCACATGGTTGTGATTGTGTGTATTTTTAGCGTGAACGCCATACTATATAGATGTCATTAGTTTATGTGGAAACATCTATTTTTGGAACTTTCAAATTTGTGCATTTTACTGTTCAGTATATAGATTTGAATACTTACGATACTGAAGAAACCGGACGTCATCAATATCTGCTTTCTTTCGTTCTATAATAAACGGTAAATCATATAATACCCTACAGTTTCGTGGATGTTACGGTGAGAAAATACCTGCATGTAATATGCACTAAACACAATCAGAGGGCCTCCGTGGCCGAGTGTTTATCGTGTCAGCGCAGCGCGATGACCCAGATGCCTCTCCCCAATGTGGTCGCTGTAAGTCCAGCTCATGCTGGCTTCCTCTCCGACCTAGCTCTGTGGAGCTATGTTTATGTAGAAACAGAGCACTAGCCCTTTATTCGTCCGTTCTCAGTATGCTATCTTCAACATAATGTTGTTTCTACACGGAGAAGTTTTGTCCTGTGCACGCTTGCAGTGTGAGGCGTGTCACTAAACTGATTTACATGGAAATGGACAGGGATTACTGACAACCACAGCATGCAGCGGAAAGCAACAGTATGTTGAGGACAGCACACTGAAAACAGAGGACTGCAGGGTAAGTCAGTGCTTGCATATAGTTTCTGCATAAACATAGCCCCACAGAGCTATCCCAGAATGTACGTGGGAAGGTCTGTAAGCAACCTGCAAATGGTCGTGGATTTCCCCATCACAAGGCTGACCGCCATTATATAAGTGAAATATTCTTGAGTACAGCGTAAAACACCAGTCAAATAAATAAATATATAAATAAATAAACATAATCAGGTCTATCGTAAACATGGTAGGAGAATTTCGGAAAAGCCTCAGAAAGGGAGAATAGTGGCAAGGAAGAACCAAAAATGAGCATCATGTCGAACTATTCTGAATTAGGTGATGTTTAAGTGGTATGCAAAGTATAATGTTGGGTTTTAACATTTTTTAAATCCAAATTACAGGCAATTATTGTACCCAAAATACAATGAACCTATCTGCAAACATACCAGATCAACAATGCTGTGCAAATGATACATCATATCTATCTCAGTGACGGTGGACTTGTTGAGCACGGGGCGTATAGCAGCACTGTGGTTGTGAAATAAGTCGTGTCTGAGACGAACTTCATCTTCACATGTACCCGTCGGAGTGTCAATGGCCAATACACGTAGTCCTGAAATAGACACACGTATTGTTTTACATGCACAGGGACTTTCGCTTCAGTAGGATTTAACGTACGTGTTACATGAATACATTTTTCTTGTTTGACAACTGCCAGGCTTGTGAGTTCCCGGAACGTCCATATTGGTTGACGGCTGTCTGTTTCGACGCATATATAAATTTATATATGTAGATCCGAAACTGCATTGGTAAAGAAAACTGTACCCTTTCTGCGCACAGGTACGTGATAAACCAACTTCAAATCGTAGCCAAGTTTCAACGAGCAACTGTCGAAGCGTTTGTATCAATTTGCTACGAGATCAAGGCATTAAACCAGAGCAGCAACGACATTGTGATGTAGTTTGTATATAGTCACACGTAACCGGTGAAATACGGCTTCTTGTCAGTTTACTTCAGATAGAGTTTCATTTTAACTGTTCGCGTAAATGTACAGATAGTAAAAACTTGAACCTTGCCTAAGTAAAATTAGATAAACAAAATATAGCGATGTTCACTACAATTTATGAGACGTCACTACTACAGAATTACCTAAATGCCGTGTTGTTATCACATTAAATTTCGCCGCAAATGGAACATCTAAGTAATATGGTAAGGAGAGTTGTCTCTGATGGACTCTCTTGTCAGTTATAATTGTTCATTTATGTACGAATCTCTTCTGGAAGAGATCATGTCTTAGGGATTTTACATCAGGCCTCAGTTGTTTATAAGTGTATTAGGCCCTGAATTAAATTTAGCTAAACTTTTTAAAACTAAAGTGTATTTACTTTATATGAGGATGAGACTGGTATAAGTTTTAAGCCTGGCTTAACTAATACACTTTTAAACAATTGGCCAGAGCGCACGGATCAAAGACAAATCGCATGTAGACAAATGACATTTTTTTATATTTGTTAATATGTATCGGATATCCTATATGTGAATACAAAAGTGTAATTTAGAGAAGATGTATACAAAGTAATGGAGATAACTGTCAATAAATTTATTGTTCCCATGCAATAGGCTGTATTAGGTTAAAACATTAGGTTTAGTGTTATACGTTAAAATGGTGCTATCTGGAAAGGGATGAAATGCAATCAAGTGAAACTTTTGTTGATAATGGATCCATTGCGCTCAATGGTTCGAGAGCTATCTATCTGGGCGATCCCAATCAGTTCACTTTGAAGGAAATATGTAAAAAGACCGTAAGGTAAATTGTGGTGCTCCCCAGGGCTTCATTCTCGGTCCTATATTATTTTTATTGTACATTAATGACATCCTAGCATCATCAGATATCCTGGATTTGACATTATTTGCTGATGATACAAGTGTCTGCACTTACGCGTCTACAAGCGCCGAGGCTGTATCCACTACGTCTGTAGAGTTGCATAAAATATTCGATTAGCTGACAGCTAACCGCTTGTCCCATAATATTAGTGAAACAAAATGCATGTATCCAAAAATAAGGCACTTCCGCCATCGTTATATTTGTATGGCGTTGAAATAGCCAGCCTGCAAGAACACAATTTCTTGGGAGTTTATTTTAATTCATGAGTGTCTACATCTCACATTAACTTTATTAGTAAGAAGGTATCCAGAAATACTGGCATCATCAAACACATTTGAGCAAATGTCAACAAAAAACACTACTTATTTTGTACTACGCTCTGATATTCCCTAATCTTTCCTATGCCAATATTTTATGGGGTAACACATATATGAGTCATCTCCATCCCTTAGTAATTCTTCAGAAACGCATCATCCGCCTCATCACTTTCTCGCAAAGACTGGATCATGCGGCTCCAATATTTAAGAACCTCAAAGCCTCCCACTTGCACAAATACACAGATACTCATCCTTGCTACAGCTGTTCAAAAGACAATCTGACGTTCACAATTACCCATCCAGATCCTATTCTTTCAATCTCCATGTGCATGTTCTAACTTCAAATCTATCCACACGTTTCATCACATCATCAGCCCCAAGGGAGTGGAATAGGCTTCCTCCAAACCTCAAAGTAATCAATGTCACGTCTTTATTCAAATCCAGGTTAAATTAATTTAATTAACAATATTTGATCCGCATCAGTCATACAATCTACGAGACCAAATATTATTCACCATTGTATAGTTAACTTAGGTGTTTATAGTGTTACATTTCTATATGAGCTTTTTTAAAAGTAAATTTGTTTTTTTTGTTAATACAATTGTTCAGTAATTATCGCTCCTCACCAAGCATGTATTATTATTATTTGATAATAATGAGTTTATGATAGAACAAGTCCCTCGGACTTTATTCCCTCCATTTACGAGATGCTACTATGTGATTATACATATACTTACGTATGGTGAATAAACATTCAATTCAATTCAAATTAAATGGTTTAGGTTGATAGTTATGCCTATGACATACTTTAACAATTGTACTTAGTAGAGCTGCCCTTGACGTGAGTTTCAGAGTTTTCCACTCTGTTTTTTCAGCCTATAGAAGGCAATCAGGTTCATTGATATGTTATCGGGCATGGCATGCCGGTAATTACACTCACACACATGTGGTATGAAGCATAATCAAGCATGATACCGACGACGCAATACATGCTCATTGGAAATATGTGAGTCGAAGCAGACATTCATATACCAGCCGTCAACCAATCAGGATGTTCAAGGTCAATTCCCTAAAACGAAGTATAACATAATCCAGCAAAGAACTAATAAAGTATATGAAGTACGAAAATAGGACGGAATCACACAAAGAAAAGCAGTCAACAGTTTTCAGTGAGTTTGGAAAGACGCAAGGTATGTGCTAGGCGACTGAGTGAAATCAATATTCAGATCGTGTATCATGCTAGATTATCAGTTGTGGATAACATAATTTTATCTCAGTTGCGCTTTAATTGCAACTGTTCATAAAACTGTCTTGACAAGATGAATTGAAGCACAAAACAATCTATTCCATTTCGTGACTAATTCACTCAGCTTGCGAGACTATATCACTCTAAGGGTATACACTCAGATCTACATTCAGATACAGATCTTGGCGAACTACAATGCTATTTACATGTTATCTGCCATTTGACATTTAGTGTGCAGCTCTGAACTCAGCAGGTTCATTATTAAGTTTCCTGGATCCCAGTAGAATTGAGGCCCGGTCTACAAATTGTCTGATTGGTCACGTGATTCTCACAGAGGTGCTTGTCCTGGGAATATCGTATGTAATTCTGAACGGGAGAGCAAGGTCTAATCACATAAACGTTTCCATTGTTTTTGGCATCCCGAGTCTATGAGGTGTCATGTTGAGTGGCTGTGCTTGATTCCACATGTAGTCTGGTATAAAAGGTCAAAAAAGGTAAATTTTGCCATGGTGTTACGGATTGATATAAATTGATACTAATTAATCTTTGACTTGAAGAGTTAGAAAAACTCTTAACTTAGATGAACTGAGAGAGGTCGAACTTAACGGGTTACGTGCGAACATTTGCCATTTATATCACACTGTCGTCATCGCTCGTCTTATTCTCTGCGCTCTCATGTTAATATTAAAAGGGATTGCAAATATCAGCATGGGTGTAGGTGTTTACGATATGAATATAGGTATGAATACTACATGTAGGTACATGACAAGTATTTTTACCTTTTGCTCATAAAGATAATAACAAGAGTGACACAACTGAAATCAATTGTTAACAGCAATAATAAATTTTTAAAAAAACATGCAAAAGATTCTAGCTTAAATCTAATGTAAAAATCAGGTGATATCTTCACCTACCACTAAATCTGTGACGCTCTGATGAGGTATTTTATTGATGGCTGACGAGGATGAATATGTTACGAAAAGAATGAATTTATTACGAATAACAACAGTCTAATGTTATCAGCAGGATGTTTCATTCTTTCAGCTTTTGGTTGTAATGGCTATGCATTCTTAAGCCATCCTTATTTTACTCTGAGATCAGTGGTCGAGTATATCTTTCACATGGTAATGATACCTGTTTCCAAGCCCCAGTGAGAATCGGGATCGGCACAACATCATTAATTTCTATTTCTAAAACTATGAAGATAAGGGTGAAAATGAATTAACATGAAACAATGGAAATAAGCATTATTTAACGCCAATTTGTAATTATTAACAACTTTATCACTTATTCGACACGGATCACCATTTCCCAAGAGGACTATTTAAATAACGTTAGGAAGATTTAATTAGTTATCCAGAAACATGTTGTCCAGATCAGATTCCTACGCTATCTACATTCCAAGTGATGTGATGGTTAACATTCAGGTCAGTATAGTTCTTAGATTAACACAAACACAATTTGCGTAGCTGAACGATTCACTTGGAAACAGTTTGGAACTTGGATGACAATTGGAGAGTGAAAAGCCATAAACGGACCGCAGGATTCATCGTGTTGAATGAGATCGCCACGTTGGATATGTGAACAGTTGCAATTAAAGCACAACTGAGATACATATTTGGTTATCGACAACTGAAAATCTAGCATGGTACACGATTTGAATATTGATTTCACTCAATCGCCTAGAACATCCCTTGCGTCTTTCCAATATTACTGAAAACTGTTGACTGCTTCTCTTTGCATGATTCCGTTCTATTTTCGTACTTCATATACTTTCTTTAGTTCTTTAGTGGTTTGTGTTATACGTTGTTTTGGGAATTGGCCTTGCGATTATTGACCTTGAACATCCCGATTGGTTGACGGCTGGTATACGAATGTCTGTTTTGACGCATAGCCTATAGTAAACTTTTATAGAACCTTCCTATCCAGTGGACGTTAAAGAATAAAGTAACATCTACCAGATACAAATGTCAGATCGAAAGAACAACTGTATATCAACAACGGCGACACCTTGATCTTGAGGGCCGTTTGTGGCTCAAATCTGAATAAGGACACAGCCCTTGTCGAAAACACATGTACAACTGCATTGGCGATACCTTACTTCTGAAGGTGCGACAAAAATTTGTATACCAAATGCAGCGAGAAGCAAATGTGGAGTCTACAAATTCTTCTAAACTGTCAGTCTCCAATACTAAATTTATTATTTATATTTATTTACATAAGCTCCACCTATATGTACACTTATATACACTCGAATAAACTATAAATTATAGGACTTGATTCATTCGAGTGAATGAAGCCTGATATCCTTATTCCTTGCTGCACATATTAGGTTTCCAGCATGACTTGAACCATAATGGCGTCTTTTAACGAACAGCCGGTTACTAGTATGTCCATGTCGTTATATACATGGGTATACAGAGGTTATGCGACAGGCTTTAAGCCATGACACTCTCTTAGCCGACCGCACCCATCTTTACCAGTCTCCGGCATCACACACAGACGAGGAAAGCCTGGTCAGGGATCACAAAGCGATCTTAGGCTTAAGTTAAAATTTCACACCGCCTTAAAATAGTTATTTCTTAAGCAACAAGGTTAAAAAATTGCTTGACGACGTAAACTCTGAGTAAAATATTGTAAAACAAATTTCAGCTAAAATAGCGGAAAGAAAGATACCAAGTTTAATGACTGAAAGTCACTTAAGTCTAAGATAGCTTCGTGATTCCAGGGTCAGGACTTTCACATAGCCGACCACAACCGTCTTTACCAGTTTCCTGCGTTACACACAAGTTAGGAAAGCCATGAATTTCACACACTGTAGCCGACAAGAACCATCTTCATCAGAAGAGAGAAGATTCTGCTTTTAGTCCTGGTATATATACCTAATTTGATGCAGCTTAAAGGGGAAACCTAACTAACTTCTAGAATCAGCATGTAAAGGTTAATAAAGTTGTTGGAAACCATCTCTAACAAGACTTTACAAATATCGAAGCGAAACATCAACGCCGGCATTGAAAACATTACTTGAAATACAGGTGCTAAGTGCTAAGGGCAAAAATCAGGATTTTAACTTTTGATATTGGGGGAGGGGGCGGGATCTATTTGAAGCAAATGAAGCAATACATTTTTAACCATGTCACTCTTTTATTTTGCAACCAAACCAACCGACAGTACCGGAAAGGTCTAGATTCGTATACCGTCACCCTTTCGCTTCACAAGGACTTCTAACCCAAAGCTTTCGTCAACTTCATACTATTTGGAAAGATCCTCTTCAAGGCTGTCACAGCAATTCGTGAAGTCCTGGACTTAATTGTCAAATTTGATTTTGCATTTAACGTGGTAAACACGCAGAAGTGCTCTACCTGTTCCTTCAAACAGCTGTAGCCAAGGATATGAGTGTAGCTCTTTCAGAGTAAATAGGAGGTACAGGATATTGTAGCTTTCAGCAGCTTTTCTTGCAGCAAGATGACAATTCGATAGATAATTGACGCAACACTGAAGTAATCAGGATAGGGCTTTAAGACCGAAATATTGGCGTAACATGTAACTCAGAGTTTTTCTTTGATTGGTTATATGCTATTCAATTTCTGCTCATAGGACAATTGGTGAAGAAATATTAGTCAAATAAATAAACCAAGAGAATGGATGTATGCATTTGTAATTATCCTTTTATTTGACATTAATAATTGTAATAATGTGTGCTTCTGTACACCACCATGAATATTTCATTATCCACAGTCTGTTAGTATGGTTACATGGCACCTCGTTAGTTTGAGACCAGTGGTTTAACAGATGGAGTTGTCCATTGGTTGTGTTGCTGGTTAAAGAGCATGCTGTCCGATCGGTAGCTACAGAGCAGGTTGCTACTGCTTACACAGCTGTGCACGACAGTGCCTACAGGGCAATGTGTCACTGGTCACAGGGCAGTATGTCACTGTTACAGAGCATTGTATTACTGGTTATTCGGGCAGCTGGTTATGAAGCAGTATGGTACTGGTTATGGGGCAATGAAGTACTGGTTATATTGCAGTGTGGTTAGAGACTAGTGCATTACTGTTTCTGGATGAGAACGTTGTTGATAATCAGCTTTATGTGAACAAATCCAGTCGACAAATGAGTATGATTCATTTACAAATGACGTTAATTGTTCTAGGTAGTTAACTTAAAGAGAGTATCTAAGTTACTATGTTGAATTTAGCACACTTAAACAGTTTTATTGAATTAACAGATTACTTTGTGTAATTGTTACAAAGCAGTTTATTAATCTGACAAACTAGTTCGTTAAAAATTTACATAGTAGTTTCTTTAAATTAACACATTACTGTATTAAATTTAATTTTGTTGATAACATAGAATAAAGTACTGTGTTAAAAACTTTGTTAATAGTAACAGCGTAGATCTCACATTGAGCTATTTAAATCACGGCCACAGAAGTGTCATTGCATTATACACTGGAGAAGACCTGTGGCGTCACTTCCCCCACCGAATCTGAGTCGGTGGTGTCAGAGATATAGGAAATATATATACAGTGAAGGAAATATATCCGAGACTCACGATTCCCCAGATGGCACATTATATCTGCATTTGTATATTTATAAGAGCAATCAGAGGCTTTCTGTCTCTTCGATTGTATGACAAGAGAATTGTTGATTTAGACGTTGTTAAATATTCATTTATGGATGACAGTATCTCAGAAAGCCGTTTACATGGTATATATATATTTCTTACCTTTAGTTGAATATGGTGAATCGTGGTACTGACATTGACGATTTCAATTTGCGTAAAAAAAGCATTGATGCTTAAACTTCCCAGTCAAAGGCTTACTGTTAATTCAAAGTTTTTTAAGCAATTAATTACAACTTATAACCGTAGATCGGAAGATCTACTGGATGGATATGCTGCATTGGATATTACACATGTATGTCTCCGCAACACCATTGGAAACTGTTGAATACTTTTACTTCCAGCTAATATTGATTTCCCTTACTAATGGGGAGTAAATGTGTCTACTTTAACCTCCCAAATATATACCCCCAAGATTTTGCAAACAGCTTGCTTGCACTTTTCTGTAACACTTACAAAAAATGAAGCAAACACGTCCGTGCCCGAACATTCTTCAATTCGGAGACCGTTTTTAAATTGTCGTTGTCAATAAAATATTCATACGCTGCTGAAACTCAAACCAAAATGCTATGTGACAAAATTACCGGAGTTTTTCTGGGAGCCCGGGTTCTTTTCCATATGAAATAAATTCTACAGAAAAGCAATTTTTTTCTTCTTTCTTCCGAACTACACCCAAAATTAATCATTGTAAACGTTCAAAAGGGCTATACGTTTAAAAGTAATTTTTTGACAAATGTTGCTTCTACAATGTAAAAATGTGTTTTAGTTGAAGCGTGGTTGCGCGGGAGGGTGCAAATTTGAAATTGTTAATGTCTATCTGAAAGCCATTAGTATAAACATTAATGAGATGTTTCGACGCATATACAGTGCAGAATCTTGTGCCGCGAGATAAGCGACATGTAACCGTGTGAGAAGCTTAATCAGACGGATTTGCTCTGAGGATATCTCGAGAAGGAGTGCTTGTACTGACATTTGAAACATTCGTATTTGTACATACATGTTGTTCGTACATTTCCCGTGATGACGGAAACAGGGGCTTGGAATTCCCCTGAAAATCAGACGAGAACCTAGCCGGCCGAGGGTCAAACTTTCCTTACGGCATATTTTTAATACCCACAATGAACTCATGAACTCTTCTCCCGATGAGTGGCCCCGCCATAAACCTGAAGTCTTTAAAACCCATTTGCTGATTAATGAGGCGGATGGTGTTCCTATAGTTTTAGTTTATCAGACCAAATAATGTGCTCCGAAAATTTGGAGCAAAATATTGATATGTACAGTACATTAAGTGTTGTGCGCCACTGCAAAATTCGTAAGTTAAATCCTAATGACATAGTTGAGGTGACTATAGAAGAAGGCTTATTGGCCTAAAATGACAATAGTATTAAGGCGATATGAATTTGTTGATTACTGGTGTCGTCACGCTATGATTATGTGTGTATAGTAAAAAAACATGACGTCGACGCATGACGTTATCATACATAACAAGGGTTCGTAATCGCAGGTAGTGCGTTCGTATTTACACAGATATGTTTATTTACAACACTCAAAATTTGCTTAATGGATGTGCACTACAGTGAAAATCATAGATATGGCTAAGTCGATTTAAAACCGATTGTGATTCCATGCGATTGTGCCTCCAATAAGAGACTGCCACGCATGGACGTACTACATCGTTTAGAGCACGGCCTAAAGGTACACTTAATGCCAGCAGTAGTTTGCCGATATAATTCTCTCCGTTTGCCACCGTTTAGTTTATACGGTTCTGCACGAGATCGAGATCGATTTTTGGGACAAAGAAAATACGCCATATAACTAACATTAATGGAAATAAATTAGTACAGCCGAAATAAACTGGTGGACGAGTTTTGGCGAAAAGCTACATGAAAGGGATTGACGGATATAAAAGGTATACCCACAGAAACAACCCTAGAAGGCTGCTGGAATTGGGAGTCTTCACTTGGACTGAAGCTTGTACAGTTGGAATCTTCACTGCGCACTACAGTACATAATTTATCTTTTGAAGACTTTGTCACAACACACCCGCTGGTATATTTCTGGATTTTGAGATAACTTTTTGCATTCTTGTGAAGGATTTATGCACGTGTAGGACTAATCAAAGAAAACTCAAGCATGCGGAATCCTTATGAAGCTTGAAATTCTTGTTGTGTCACTCGAAATAATTGTATGAAAAACACTTTCAAGTAAAATATAGCCGTCTGATCCTGTGATCGAAATATGTTCCCTAGAAACGTTCACCTTGGGCTTCTTCTGACAGGTATGTACAAGCCAATATTGTGACAATTCACACATTCCTCTATGAATTTTTTCTGCTCTTGTTCGTCATAAAAGTGTACGACAATATGCTATATTCTCTTTACAGATGTGGTGTACTTTACATGCATTTGTTTTTAAAAAGACAATTCCGTTGTTAGAAAGTTAAATGCTGTATGTTACAGAGGACTTTTGCTTATTGCTTTTCATTCATTGAACTGATATTTTAGCTTCGGAAAATTGTGCTAAATCCTTCTAGTTTATCATCGACGAAGAAAACATTGAAAAGAAACACGAGGGCGATAAATCGTCAATTATCTGTATACTTTATATCAGTATATCAGTCCTCGTGCTGTCACTTTAGTTTGGCTTCCCAAGCCAGGCGTTTAATCTGTGTTCAAAGATGTTAGAAAACATTAAAACTGTTACAACTTACAACTGCGATCCATACAATTAATTCTCATTCAAGTTGTAACAAAAGACATTTTGATGGCATTCAAGCCATTCTCAGTGTCCATTATATTACACATTTATTAACTATACACTCCGTTAACCTAACAATAGTATGCATACTCTATCCTTGGTGTAAAAAACTTCTCTCAGTTCCATAGATAAGCCCTGCAGGAGAGAGTGCATATAAGATTCACAGAGAGAATGTACGACAGGGAAGCATCAACAAGGCCCGTGTATGCAAATGGTCGTTTATCTGATGGATATTACGATACCCCCCCCCCCTCCCACTCCCAAAATAATGACGTTTCTGCCCACGTTCATCCAGCATGACAATTGTTCTAGTATTGTTCATATTACACAACGACTGGTGTCTAAAACAAAAGATAAAGGCTTGCGTCACCTAGGTTTCAAGAGAAATGTAAACAAGCGGTCCACACATTTGGCTGCTTGTTAGTTTTCATCGTTGGTAAGTGAAGCGTTTACTTTAGATCTGAGACATGCCTTTTCAATTATAGCTAGTAATTGTGTTTGATCAGAACAAACGGCAATGCTGCCGTGACGCATAATTTTCCTTTACTCGAACGATTAGTTTACATTAATAATTAATGTTTGATCTATGTGCAAACACACAGCTCATCCGATGCAAATGCGTTATAGGTGAAAACAACAAAGACTGTCACGCATCTAGTGTAAATCTATTTTTCCTATTGCTGTTTAAATAGTTAAACATTCCTAATATAGTCTGTGGTTGGGGTACAATGGCCCTAACGTTTAAACATAACTAACCATCGATTAATTGATTCCTCAAGATTTGCGGAATGATTTAGACTTAGATTCTACAGTAGGCTTACAAAATTCAAATATTATCACATTTAATACGCTGAACTATGCGTTTGTGTTCTCTGCCCGACACGGCCGCAATGTTATATATATGCCCATGTAGCATAATGTCAGAATCCTTCATTCCTTTTCAACATATGTTAAACTTTCTTGCATGATACTTAAATCAGTTGGGTGAAAATCTCAATATTTGCATTGTACATGCACCTGGATGAATTGTTCAACCAGAGCATATGCGTGTATATACATCTGACATACATATGAGCCTGAATGTCATATGATTTGTGTACAAAGTCTGTTTATTTTTTCCTTCTACTTTCGTGCTATGGGCGCGGCATATACACAGGTGTGTGACAAAATGAACATTAAATCAAACCTATTAGGAAAGTATGAAAGTAGGTACACTCAAAAAATTAATATGTTAAATTCAACGAAAGTATGTTGTCTGAGTGATGATAGAATGTATTCTGTTGTTGTAACACAATATTTTGTCACTTTCATCATAATATCCTGTTAATCTAATAGAATGTGAATTAATAGAATATGTTTTATTACATTAAACGTGCTGCAATAACAGAATACATTCTAGCATTATTCAGATAATAGATTTTCTGTTAACTTTTACAGATTAATTTTTTAGTGTATCTATTGTGTCATAATTGGTCAACTAGAAATTAGACGTTTTTATCAAGACGACTAAAAGCAACGTTGCTAAATTTAAACATTATCAGGCCTATATACATGTTCAACATACTGACTTGAACTTGAATTTACAAGAATCCATGCCCTATGCCTTATGACTTTTTTCTTCTCCAAGTACATTTTACTTGTTAAAAATATTAAACCCATGCGATCATTCTTTCAAAAAGAATCACAAATCATGAAGGTTTAAATGTTCAACAGCTAAACGTGCACCGTAATCACTAAGTAATTAAAATGTAGTGCATCTACATTAAAGTACATTAAGAAACTACGGAATAACATATTTGTGGTATTACTCGTTTTTCTTCTCTTCGTTTCAGTTTGCCTGTGTCCATGTTTCATCCAATCAGCCACGTTCAGAGATGAGGATGCTTTGCGGACGTCCCTCTTTGTAAACTACAGCAATCAGATACGACCAGTTGTCGACCAGTCCCAAATTGTCTTTGTTTATGTAAACTTCACTTTATACTCCATTCAACAACTAGTACGTGTAAAAAGCTGTTTACTACAGTATTTTTCATTTTACGTTCAGAAGATAAAAACGAATGTTATAATATGGTCTCAGTTGTTCGAAGTGCCATTAGTTTTGAATTAGGCCAAGACTAGTATTAAGATTAAAGTCTGGCTTAACTTTAATACGGTTTTGAACAACTGGCCTCAGAGTATTGTAACACAGTAAATATACCATATAAAAATGGGCGAACGGAAATTTCTCAAAGTACAGATAAACATCCTGCATGGTCACGGTTTCAAAGGTAGAAATTCAAACTCATTAATATCGCAGTTAACTCTAAGTGTTCAGTCAAATTACTTTCTCAGAAAGTGCCATGACTTGCCCGATTCGTAATACGACTGAATTCATTCCTTATGGTTACTCCTGGTACACAAGGATTAGTGGTAATACAAATGACATATGTTTGATTGAAATACTATTGTGTATGTAATATGTTAACGTTTTATGTTTAGGACTCGAAAAATCAAGTTTTAACAACGACAGCCAGTCTTGGAATGGTAAGAACCAATTGCTTAATACTCATGATTAACTAGTAGCATAAACTATTGAAGTATACCAATCAAACAAAGAAAGTGCACAGGTAAGATTATCATTTTGAAAGCTTAACTAAGCGCCATATGACAAACAGAATAAGTGGATTGAAATTTAATCTGTAATATGCCTCAATGTGATATTATGACTGAGGAAATATACGTCTTCTTAACTGTCGGACAATTTACTGACTCTTTTCGCCACAGACATGGAAAAACGAGCTTTTAACATGGCGTAAAGAGGACTTTGGTGGCATAGAAGATATCTTGCTTCTGCCCAGCCAGGTTTGGATTCCAGACATTGTAGTTTACAATGGGTAACTGTCTTTTTGATGAAACGTTTAGACCTTCAGTCAGCTTTACACGAAGTGCTTTAATTCTTCCGATATCTAATATATTGTAGCTTTTGCGTCGAGAGAAGCAGTCTGACGTACATGTGTTTTACGGTCGATCAAATTTCATAGAGCATACCATACTTACTGGAGATCGTAAGTGAAAAAGTCAAATGAAATTGGAAGTACTTTTGTCTTAAAAAGCTTAATTTTACCTAAAACAGTGTGTTACCAAAAAAAAAAAACAACAAAAAAACAAACAAAACTGAACAACTTTTTTGATCTATTAACTTAATAAGCTTCATATTTTTTACGTATATTGCATGAGCAGGGCCAGTGGTCACAATTTCATGGGTTCCGACGATTACCTGATTCGGCTGTTTAATGATGGGAGTACATTGTGGTTTCCTGGCTCTGTGTTAGAGACACAGTGCTCAATAGCTGTCTCTAAGTACCCATTTGACACACAGTCCTGTGATATCGAGTTCTCCATGTGGATGAATCCTGCTAAACAGGTACAGCTTGTGTCTATCCTACCTAAAGCAGACTTGACACTCTTCACTGAAAATGGTGAGTGGGAACTGGCCAATAACACTGTGCAAAATGCAAGCATCATGTTCGAGGCCCCGTACAGTTTCCTGAAGGCCAAGCTTTTCTTGAAACGAAGAGCAGCGTACCACGTGATCAACACAGTATTACCCGTCCTCATCTTGTCGATCCTCAACGTTTTGGTGTTTGTACTTCCGCCGGAAGCTGGGGAGAAGATGTCCCTGGCTATTACGGTTCTCCTGGCATACGCCGTATTCCTGTCAATTATCAACGAAAACATGCCCACGATATCAACAAGTGTCTCTATTTTAGGTTAGCACATAACTACATGTATTTCCAAATGTGAAAAAAAACTTGTCATATGCTATCGACAAATTGCATTGTTTCCCTTTGGCTGCCAAACTGCTTTGTTTTATTTTTAGTAGGTCCCTATATCTATCTGTAAAATCTAACTACTTCCCCTTTTCCCCTTACAAACGCTTAAATCAAAGATCCATCAGTATACATGTATGTTTTAAAAGTATATTTAGGTAAAGCAACTTTTCCACAAATTTTAAAATTCTTCTCTCCAACACAGTTAACTTGATTACGTAATTATCGATTCAATCGTCGCGTCCTTAAGTTTTATTTAAGTTTTATGTGTATAGAGGGGTTGCATGACCTACTTCTGGTAGCCATATCGGAGTAGTCTGGCTATAGCAGCTCATATTAACATTACTCCAATATGGCTACCTGTCTATTGTTCTGCGAAGGCGATGACGTCACGCGCAACCCCTCTATATGAAATTCTCTCTGTTTGTATCATTTACATATGATAGTGACCATCTCGTATAATGGTCTTGATTTCTGTCACTTTACAGCTGTGTACATGGTTCTGATCTTGGCGCTGGGAACAATGTCTACCTTCCTGTCAGCCGTGGTTCTACACTATGCTTACAATGAAGATGGTCGGCGAAGGCGCTTCTTCTCCTTAGATTTCATCCGATCACGCAAAGGTCCTATTAAGCAGGAGAGAAAGGGGTCATTGGCGTTTGTCAATAATGCATGTAGCGAAGCGGACAAAAACACTGGACATGGCGCCCCATACGCCGTACGTGAGGATGCGGACAAGGGCCCAGTGATGCGAGACTACTACACCAGTTTCATCAATCCTAAGGCACGAGATGTGGTAGATAAGATTGATGTGATTGCCTTCTGGCTCTTCCTGGCAATTACCATCCTTTTATTTATTGTTATTGTGGCCATTCTCTCTGTTCCCAGACTGTAACTTTACACCTTAATCTAGTTGTGAATATTGAAACATTTACCACAGAACCTATTAATGTTGGCTTATGTATGTGTCCTTATCATTTCTGTATTGTTTAACACGAGAGCTTAAAACCCAACTCAACTGAAGTATAACATACACCAGAACTTAAAACCCAGCTCAACCAAAGCGTAACGTCGGATCGTAAGCGCTAGTGTACGCGAAATAATAGATAGACTTAACTGAAATTGGCATAAGTTGTACCCATTCTTAGATGTTTAAACAAGTTTAAAGACATAATAGTGCTAAGAATCATGACAAATTGCATTGTTTCCCTTCGGCTTTCGAAACTGCTTTGTTTTATTTTTAGTAGGTTGCTATATCTATCTGTAAAATCTAACTACTTCTCCTTTACCCCTTACGAACGCTTAAATCAAAGATCCATCAGCACACATGTATGTTTTAAAAGTATATTTAGGTAAAGCAACTATTCCTTTCCACAAATTCTTCTCTCCAACACAGTTAACTTGATTACGTAATTATCGATTCAATCGTCGCGTCCTTAAGTTTTATTTAAGTTTTATGTGTATAGAGGGGTTGCATGACCTACTTCTGGTAGCCATATCGGAGTAGTCTGGCTATAGCAGCTCATATTAAAATTACTCCAGTATGGCTACCTGTCTATTGTTCTGACAAGGTTGAGTAGGGTCTTAACCGCGTATGCCCTATAGTCTTCTGTTGTAATGGATAGCAGCCAATCATTATTCAATTATGGGTCATTCATCGAAATGACCTTAATGGATTTATAAGGTTTTAATGGTTTCTATCTAAGCCGAAACTAACTTGAGAAAGAGTTGCTCTCATTTATTACGTGTATGCAGTTCAGTCTTAAAGTTGCATGACCATAAGCGAGTGGGATCAAATCCGTACACGATAAGATGAGCCTCTTGCATGCCGAGCTCTCCTGTGTTTCGCGCCTAATACTGTGCAAACTGTGTCCCCCGTCATTCCGTGGCAAGCCACCACCTTTCGCGGGGTACATTGCCATTCTTCAGATTTAAACACAACGGTGTTATTTGTGATGAGCTAATGGCTGCATATATGAACCCGATGGTGTATATAAACCCGATTGTATATATAAACCCGATTGTATATATAAACCCGTTCGTATATATAAACCCGTTCGTATAAACCCGATTATATAAAAATCTGGCTGTATACATAAACCCGTTCGTATATATGAACCCGATTGTATATATAAACCCGATTGTATATATAAACCCGTTCGTATATATAAACCCGTTCGTATATATAAACCCGATTATATAAAAATCTGGCTGTATATGTAAACCCGATTGTATATATGAACCAGATTGTGTACACAAACTATGTAATTAGGCATTAGGTTTGTTCACTGTTTGTTGGAATGTTGTCGATTTGTCACTTCTGTGTTAGTATGCCATTGTATAGGGAAAATGTAATGTTCTTGTGATAAAGGGTGGTTTTCTACCCAAGAACTTGAAATAATATTTGAGTGTTAAATTCATGGGGGAACTTTTAAAAACCTTGCATGCCAAAGCACACAGGGATATGACAATAAAATTGCTTTAAGTTATATTGCAGAACTGTTGTAACTTTCTATTAGTTACAGAACAATTTCACATGAACTTTTTATCTGGCGGAGTGCAACTATCGATGTAGTATTAAATCGTACATGGGAGTCGCAGAAAGAGCGGAGGGAGGAAGTGTGAGAGTGCAAGCCAGTAAGTAGTATAATAATATGCGTAAAAGTTAAGCTGTTACATTCGGCATGCATGTGAAGTATTAACAAGAATTTTGGTTGAATCTATATATTTATTGATTTATTTGATTGTTGTTTATTGTCGTACTCAAGAATGTTTCACTTATACGATGGAGGTCAGTTTTATGAGTGGAGAAAACCGGAGTAAACCATCGACATACGTCAGGTACCTGCAAAAACTCCTGATTTTGGATCGGAAGGCGATCCAGCTGGGACTCGAGCTTGTGTCCTCAATGATCAAGGGCCAATCACTTGCACTGAACTAGCGTTTCAACGATTAGTCCGAGTACACTGACTTGGTTGAGAAATACTCGGATGCGCCATATTCATGGATGTTCAATCACGTGCAGCCTTGAATATGGCGTATCCGAATATTTCTCAACCAACAGTCAGTTTACTCGGACTATTCAACGTTCTGAACTAGTGAAGGACCTTCTGGTTTATGTCCAAATTAAAGTTTTTTTTAGGTTGTTTTAGGAATTATGTTGTGGTTAATCCACAACCTCTATCTCATTTTTAGGTTCAGTTTAGATTTTCAATGTCAAGCTGCTTACTAAGTGAAATTTTCTTGAGTACGGCGTAAAACACTAATCAAATAAATAAATAAATAAATATCGGCCACTAATGTTCTAAAGTACAGTAATAGCATATTACATAGTTTAAACGTCATCATGAAATGTTTTCCTACTCTACTATTCGATCCGCTCCTCTGTGAATAGGGCCTACTTTAATGAATATCAAACAGTTGAACATTGTCAGTGAAAGCCATATGAAAATATGGAAATAGAATTCATGGTGCTGTTGGCCAAATTAAAGTGATGATCGGTTCAATTTAATATCATTCAAATGACTTCTAGGTTTGCTAACGCTGACGGACATTAAGGACAGAACAATCGTCTGCTGATAATCTCATATTTAGCATTGAAACTATATTTCCATGGCAAACAGATGAGCGATGGTACATATCGGCTTCTGGGCATCAAAAAATCATAGCCGCTATATGTTGAGATATTGTGCGCTCGCGTGAAGCCTTGAGTAAACATTACACATGTATTATAAATGAGTTTTCCAACTCGCCTGGCAAATAAAGCCCACCGATCCGTTAACAGTGTTTGGTTTGTCTGTATGCAACTGTTTTGTCCAACAGAATAATGGCAACAGGACTGACTGATGGTGAGTACTTTCTGGCATGATAACATGCACTATGCATGCAAAGCACCGAGCAAAAGTATATAGAAAAAAGACGACCAACGAGAAGATAATAGCCCAAGGCATTTATTACTTTGACGAAAGGTTAATAAGTGTGAAAATAATGTCATTTTGTTTTATGTTTGTAATAGAATATACCTACATTTGTTGAACAAACGTATACGGTGAAGTTGTTTTTTCTAAATATCTATGGTAAAGTGTACGTTTCTTTAACTGACTTTTAACGTCGTGCGCAAGAAGTGTTTAGTGGCGGCGTTTAGTGGTTTGTGGTTGGAGGACCCGGTGATGCCCTGACTAAATCACCTGTCTTCGTCAGGCACCCATAGGTGGTACCTCAAGGCCCATAATCAGGTTCAACGTACCATTAAACGCTTTCGATTTAAGAAGTTAGTGAGATCTTCTCGACTTTGCGCATTGCGAGGGCACGCAGTTGGATGATATGCAATAATAAAGTGTGTTTTAGGGCGATTTACACTTTAACAACAACATTGTACAGCCACCTTCCCGCAAAGATTTAAAGAGAATTTTGTCACTCATAGAAAGGAGCAACGTGACAATGAAGCAGACGTTTAGTTGTACAGTCTTTCTATTGAAAGGTAAGTTGTTGTTAATTTATTTTATTATTTAAGGGCACAGACAGTTATTTTAAAGCTCATCATACATGCTACAAGTGCTGTATAGCTACAGTTGTAGGTATACTTACAAATGTGAATGCGACAGGTTGTATGGTTTTCATGCGTACATTTATCAGCTGTTTACTCATGTGTGAAGTTGTCTTTGGTTACTTAAGCACTGATATTGGGTTTGGCAAAATGCGTCTTTCACATGGATGCCGGATTCGCTGCATTCGGAATTCAAAGGAATGATCAATATTCACTCTACCTAGCGTTTTATAATAATAATAATAACAGAACATATGTTTATATAAGTATCATTTTAATTACCTTTTTGTTGGAGAAAGAATTTCACTAATGACGGCTCGCTGTATTTTAACCTATAGATTAATGATCACGCAACTATTCATTGATGCACACTGAACTTGAAGTGACTTTGTTTGGCTAGATCTGAACTTTACTATCTGTTATGCACGACCAACAGAGCAGATATAACCGAGGAGCTCTGGGCCCGGTTTCTCAGAAGGATCGTAAAGTTACGCCGGCCTAATCACCATGACGTCACACACTGACGTTATGCGACGCCTTAGTATTTGCCACCGGCGTAACGTTACTGCCGCGTTGACAAACAGCCCCCTGGTCTCTAAGACATATGACGATATAAGTGAGATAATGACACCATCCTGCAATAGAACATGACATATTCACTCAGCGACTATTTATTGACATAAGCACTTTAAAACAGTAGGTGCTCCAAATAATTTATCCATGTTGTGAATATGTCATTTACATTTCCCTAAGTTATCAATATAACAGGAACCAACAGATAAATTCTAACATTTGGGAAATAAAAATGACTATGGATTATTCAACTTTATATACATATGAAAATGCATTTTACCGTGAACAATTAAATTTAATTTTTAATTTAATATCATCTAAATCTGATAATATAGATTTTCTTCCAGTTCACACTCATTGTTTATAGTGATCCTGGTGCCGATAATCGGTCGACTACGCTCATGTATATGGCCGTTTACAAAGTGCGGTAACGTTTGAAGAACACTTCGTTTCCACCAATATATTGAGAAAACATGTGCATCACTCGTGGGGAAGTTCTTCAGTAACTTGCCAAAGGACGGTAATTTTCTTAGAGCGGTCCCGTTTTTTCCACCCATATAACTGAGGACTATTAGGTAAGTGAAATATTCCTGAGTAAGGCGTTAAACAATTAAATAATCAATCAATTTCAGTATTGACGGCAACGGTTGTGACCCCTGTATTCTCCTACACCGCTTGGGATGAAAAGAACTTAAGAACAAAACTTTTAACCAACTACAACACTAAGATTCTCCCGGGTTGGAATCAGTCGGAAACATTTTTCATTCACATGGGCTTTGCACTGCACACAATACTGGATCTGGTAAGCATAAAACCTCTTACAAAAATCTAGTCGGTGTATATAACCACATGTTCATGCTGGCTTTCTCTCCGGCCGTACGTGAGAAGGCCTGTCATCAGCCTACGGATGGTCGTGTGTTTCCCCCGGGATCTGAATGGTTTACTCCCACCGTAATGCTGGCCACCGTCGTATAAGTGAAATATTCTTGAATATGGCGTATCAAATAAATACCAATCAAATAAATAAATGAATCCTGATTATTTGTTCATGTATAACGGCAGTGTAGCTGCTGTCGTTCTACAGTCAATGCTACTGTCGTTTTATTCTGTTTTCGTCGCAGTCGTTCAGCTCCTGAACAATGATGCGGTTAGCTGGAATCCAGATCTCGCTTGTTTGGCTTAACATCTTGAGGTTTGTCATATATATACCTGGGTAGTCGTTTTCTTCGGGCGCATTGGGGAGAGGGAGTGGGGTGTGGAGGTTGCCATGCTCCAAGCTGTCTCCATATACGTCCATTCCATAACCTAGTTTCAGCCTTATATTATACCTTAAGGAAAGCATTACGTTATATAGGTGTTACAGGTATCTAAGTATAGATATTAAAGCCCAGAGTCTCGTTTCACAAAGCGCACGTAGCTTTGCCGTAACTACCATGGCGACGTAATACCTACAGTGGTGGTCGTCATGGTAGTTATGTGCACGTAGCGCTACGTGCGTTTTGTGAATCGGGCCCCTGTTGCTTACATTTAGTATAGCCTATTCCATGCATTGTTCCTTCCTTTGTTCCCCTACCATTGAATGTTGATTTAATTTTATCAGTGTGTGAATTCATTTTCGTTCACACTAAATCAGATAAGAATGTTTCATGGATATTTTTCCCCAAATCGCAGGGCGGGAAGTGACCTGAATGGGTGAGACGAAGGTGGGGTGATCCGGGGCATCGGGGTGCAATGCTATGAAGTAATGTTGAGATGTTCCGCGTGGATTTTGCGATGATCATATCACATCATCACATAACCCCTGCTCCCCCACTTCCTACAAAATAAAAATCCCATGTTCTCGCCAACCTTCATTGTCCCCCAGTGACCCTCGACAATACCGTTGCGGTAATTTTGTGATAATGCTTGTTCACTAGTAGTGTGAATATGAGGCCTACGTGTACTTGAACTGCTATATGACACATATAAGCAAGTTGGAGCGATCTCTTTCAGGACGAAAAACACCAAGTACTTAAGCTGTCTGGAAATTTACAACTGGTAAGGATTTACGTAAACAAATTAGTAAATAATTCAATTTTCATGGAATATAACTTACCTAGTGGTCAGTATCATTACTTAATCTTTGTCCTTGTTTTCTTTACTTTCCTGTAAGTTGTGTACATATTGCAAGATATGTTCACAAAATTTGATTTATACATTTCGTTATAATGCACCAAAAAGAAAGATAAATATGTAGTTTACTGAAGGTTGGTAATTTCTAGGTATACATTTATGTAATGGGTGTCTTACATGTTTCACAAGTCCATCTCATGCTGACTTTCTGTACGTGGGAAAGTCTGCCAGCAACCCGCGGCTCTGCCCAGTTTCCTCCCACCACAATGCTGGCCGCCGTCGAATAAGTGAAATATTCTTGAGTACGGCGTAAAACACCAATGAAATAAAAAAAATAAATCTTACATATTTTTCGAACTCCACTGTTTACTCTTCGAGCCATTCCTTACAATAACATTCTTTTTCTGTTCGTGAATGTGAGATGTAAAATATTTGCAGTATCTAATTACGTTTTCATCCTATTTATATACTCGTGTACAGAAGTGGGAAAATCACATGTTGCGATGGAATCCGTCCGATTATGGGGGAATCAAAGCTATCCAATTCAATCCACACCAGCAATGGACGCCAAAGTTAGCTGTTGGAAATAGGTAGCTCAAGAAATGGCCCTTTTCTTAAATAATTTTATGTAAATTAAGAATTAACAAAACTGAATGTATTCACCATTCCCACTCCAACTAGAATCTGCCATAATGCCTCGTTTTGGAGTTTGGCTTTTCGGTAGATTTCTGTCTGTACATGTAGCTGTCCATCAGCTTGTTAATAACAAAAGCTGCAGTACTGTATCTAACCTAAGGTAAGAAAATGCATTCATGCTTTAAAAAGTATATCTTTTTTAATCTGAGCGTAGATTTAACAGTTTAAAACACCACCACTGCCTCAATCACATATACATGCAAAATATCACTCTGTTGTTTCAGCGTGAATTCTGATGCTGTCATAGGGTCAGGAGATTACTTGGTGAGAGTGTTCTATGATGGAACCACCTTGTGGTACCCAACAGTAGTGACCAAAACAAAATGTACTATCAGGGTTACACAGTACCCGTTCGACACACATACCTGTCCTGTTACATGGAATGCACAGATGTACACCACACAGAGGATGTTCCTGAACGCATCTCGAGCTAACCTAGCATTGCACCTCTTCCATGAAAATGGAGAGTGGGAGCTCACGTATCACCGTGTGCATAACGAAGAGGGTTTCCACAGTGATGGCGTCCTGTTCAGTAAAGTCGTCTGCGAGCTTACCCTCAAACGTCGCGCTGAATATCACGTGATAAACACGGTGTTGCCGGTCCTGATGCTGTCTCTTTTGAACGCTGTGGTGTTTCTTCTTCCTCCTGAATCCGGCGAGAAGATGTCACTATCCATCACAGTTCTATTAGCCTATGCTTTATTTCTATCTGCCTACGGTGAGACAATGCCATCAACGTCTAACAGCGTTTCTGCTCTAGGTATGTATACAACTATTACACATTTCATTATGCTCTCAAAAAATCATTTTTGTAAACAATATTTTCTTTATACATCGCATATACACTGAACATGCGGGCAAAATGAACATTACTTTCTGACATTCCTCTTCCATGTCCTTTGATTTAACTGTTCAGTTGGTCAATACTTTTATAGGATTGATTCTTGCGTTTCATACTCTCTTGTCCGTGCCTGTTTAGCCTAATTCGTAACAAAATACTTTCTGCATTTCCCACATATTTCACATGCTTTGAATAAATATATATCCGTATACGGATTTTCCCGTATAAGCATTGTTCTCGAAAGTGATCTGCTATGATGCCCTGTTTTAATGTCAGTTTTGTGTAATAGGTCTAAATCACAAGGTGGTTGAACATCTGAAAGTAATTTACTTTTCTTCGTTCGCTTTCTGTATGTCCTTGATCTTGATATCAAAACGAAGCAAAAAAGAATAATTTTTGTACACCATTAGATTTGCTTCATGCTTTACTTTATATTATAACAAAGAGGTCTCGTGCTTCGATCCATGTTGCTCGGTACCTCGCCTGAATTTGACTTCATTGAATCAGATCGGGATGATTTTATGTGCTGATAATGCGCCCTCGTTACCATTACAAGTGATTGTACTCCTATAAGAAAAGCAGAGAAAATTATCTATCTTCTTGAACTAATAAATATATCAGAACATACCTGCAATAATATCACTGACGATTTCCTCGCTTGGTTTCTTAGCCGTGTACATGGTTTTCACTCTTGGACTGGGTACAATGTCAACATTTCTGTCAGCCATTGTCCTAAACTACGCTTATGACGACGAGAACTCCAGTGGACGGTTTTTCTCCCCGGGATGTTTCCGGGCTGACCAAGTTTCCCACGGAAAACAGCAATCTCTCCATGCCAGTGGGAACGAAATACAGGAAACAGCACTTTGTGAAGAGCCATCTGTGAATACAAGAAGAGATAATCCACTTTCACTGAATTTCGTAAGAAACAGGGCTCTTGTGAAAAGGATCGACATAGCCTGCTTTTGGATATTTTTAGGACTTGTTATTTTATTAGCTGTCGTGTGTATTGTTATCATGATTGAAAGCGATGTCGAAAGGGGTTAATTGCACTAATTATTGATAATTTATCAACCATACTGCATGACACAAATCTAATACCACTGTCTTCATCGTTATTGCAGATTGGTGAATATAGGAAAAGTGAAAATCTCTACAGTGTAACAAATACCCGATGGTCGATGCCTAATGTACATTGCATACACTGTTCTCAAGACATGAACATTAATTTACCTGGATGTACTCACGCGTAAGCTAGACTTTACTGTACACTGATTAACTGAAATGACTTTTGTCAATAAAGAATACTTTGTCATTTAATGTGTGAAGGTGTATGGTTTGTAATCAGTGCATATCATTTATTTAATCTGACAACGGAATTGACCCCTTCGGTGGTCTAATGATGAGAGCGACCTCCTCCAAGTCTGGAAATCCGGGATCAAACCCAGGTTATGTCATTCCAAAGATCAATACTGGTATTTATACTGGTACTCGCTTCTGTAACCTTCAGCGTTCGGAGGTTAGAGCAAGGCAACAGGATTGGCTGGCCCCGTGTCAGTATAATGTGGGTGAGGTGCTATGTCTGGTGTCTTCGACATGATACTTCAGTGGCGCCAGCACTTTGGCGGCAAGGACTCGCCCTGCCACAAGAACTATGAGAACAAATTTACACACACGTATTGACTCCACGTCGTCATTGTTAAGTACGACGTTAAACCCATTGCATACATACATTCACACACACAGCAAAATTACACCTATCATTCTTTCTAAAAATAAAATTTTATGTGAGATTAGCCCAACCCAACATGAAGGAAAAAAGCCGATGCACTGTGGTCGCTTCTCTGGTTTTATTTATTTATTTGATTGGTGTTTTACGCTGTACTCAAAAATATTTCACTTACACGACGGCGGCAGGCATTATGGTGTGAGGAAACGGGGCAGAGCTCGGGGGAAACGCACGTCGCGGATGCTGGTTTTATTCCCTGTACTGTATTAAGTCTTTTATATAACATCTGCTATGAGGAAATCTGTCACTAACTTCGCCTACGTGCATCTATTATGTAATAACATCACTGTTATATAAGACTACAGAACACATAGTGAAACCAGAGAAGACCGACACTTTGGTAGTTGGTAAATGGTCACAGGTAAGCGGTGAAATACGGCTTCTTGTCAGTTTACCTCACCGTAGAAACACTTCCTTGCATGATCCATAACTTGGGCTGACATTTGTATGTTGTTCATGAAGAAAAAGCTTTCTGCTGCATTTAACACTTCCCACCCATATCACATGTTTTATGCACAATGATGGCCGCAAGAATGGCCAACGAGGTATAAATCATATTTATTATTCGATTCTGACTGTATAGTGTCAATACTCAGGTATGTCACACATCTGAGGAAGCCATCTGCTATCATAGATATTGTAATGCTTCTGAATGAAGAATTCTTGTCGCACCGATACGCACGGTATTTATGTACATTGGAAAAAGACAACAGTAAAGCAATCATAAGTACTGCACCCGCAAATGTTTTAAAGAAGGGAGATAACAAAATGTTGATTCTGGTCAAACCTCGTTCGCTCTGGATAAGTGATGAATAAATATTTAACACTGTGTGACATTTAAACATCATTGTCATCTGACAGTGTTTGAAATAAGAATATCAGATGTACAAGCCGACATGATCAGAATAACGGTTCGGCTTGGTGTACTCTTTATTGACGAAAAACTTGAATTGGTAGCAGATAAAACAGTACATATCTGGCATGTTATTTGTATTACTGACACAGTTGGGTATGGGACCCAAAGGCCCCGATGGCCCCGACCACACATAAAAATATTTCCTGGCCTAGATGACCTGTCTCAAAGATGCCTTTGGAAACACGTATCATCCTAATTTCTGGTTTGGGTAAGTAATAACTGTGATTAAATTCAAAGTACATATAATTTAAAAACTCATAAAAGCGATAAAATGAATAGTCAGCTTAGCGTGACGTCAACATTCTGACCGAAAAGGCTTGTTGACCATTGTATGCATGGGAGCAAGAATGAATCTGAAACATACATAAACTTATCTTTCTGATTTATATCTTGTTGGGTTTTACGTCATGCATGAAAAGTATTTCACTTGAAGGGCAATACCAAGCATGTTGACTGGATTTCATTTCTGCGTACAGTTTTTTCATGTACATAAAATCCCTCCGCACTCAAACCAGTTTTAATATATGGGATTAGTTCGCTAATTTCTATAATGGATGGACTAATATAAAAATGTTATATGGTTGTATAATGTATAAAGTACTATCAACCATGATTCAGAAAACTTCTCCTAGAATGAGATAGCAATGATATCGAGAAGTATCAAGGCAAACACTTAGTATTATCAACAGTATGTGGAAAAACTTGAAAAAAAAACCAATGTATTTAATCAATGAATTTGCTAATGTTTTGATCTGTTTTGATTTATTATTATAATTTTGTCATTGTTGTGGAATATCATAGTGGATTTTTCTGTTCACATGTTGCCTGACAGTATCTCTGGTATTAGCCGCGGTGGCTGGTCAAACTTACCAGGATGAACTCTCACTGAGGTTAAAGCTCAGAGAGAATTACAGTCCTCATATTCGACCTGTTAGGAATCAGGCATCTGTTATGTATCTACATGTGTCTATCAACATCAATTCAATTCATGATCTGGTATGTCAGACCAGCCCTTTTCTTTTTCTTTTTTTAATTTATTTATAATCTCGATAAGCATTAGGTGTTGTTAATATTGTATTGTAATTATGGTTAGCATTTTATCAAATAATGAAGTATATTCTAAAGTTATAACGATTTTTATCACGTATAGCCAGGTGGTTTTATGAAATAATTTTGATGTTAAACTTATTCAGCATTTTAAATTCTTTTTTTTTTGTTAAGACCTATTTGCTATCTTAATATTAGGTTTGACAATGCCATGTAAAGACTAAGACCTTGGGTCTCCGGTTTCCCCCCAACTAAATGCTGTCCGCCATCGTATAAGTGAAATATTCTTGATTACACTGTGAATCACCAATCAAATAAATAAATAAAAATATCAAAAACATTCTGAAATAAAAACAACAATGGCCTGTAAGATTTTGTGATTGGGATTTTTGTCTGTGTTCTAGACCAGTTACATTTGACTCAGAGACTATTGTACCGCTGTCAACTGATTCAAAATAGAGTATTTTATTCTTTTATTTATTTGATTGGTGTTTTACGCCGTACTCAAGAATAAGGAGGACATGAAAATAGCACAGTAAATTTACAAACTATATATCCTGTTTGTAATTTTTACAGGATGAGAAAAAACAAGTTTTGAAGACAACGTCTGTTATGCACTTGGTAATGTAAAGCCGTGTTCACTTGGTGCTATAAGGATATTATTAGTGTCACTATTGTTAACGACTTAAATTAAATTCGATTTTTATATAACATGTACCTATGGTGCAGTATGCAGTTTAACGAATTTTGTGTAACAATACAAGTCATTTGATTTCCCTACAAGTCTGGAGAGTATCTGTATGTAAACATACACTTCTAAGTATTAACAGTGAATTCTGCTAAACCATGTAACGAGACACATCCATATACTACTTGTTTGTCTTCCTTCTTCCAGGAGTGGCAAAACGAGTTGCTGACTTGGAACGTATCGGACTTTGGAGGCATCGATTCGATTCTGGTTAAACCGAATGAAATTTGGACACCTGATTTGGTGGTTGAGAACAGGTATCACTTTGAGAAAATTGTTTGAATGAACAATGAGTTCGTGACTTGGAGATATTATAATCATAATATACCTGCACAGAACGTAAATATAATACAGAAGTTTGTTATAAAATATATCCGCAAATTTAAAGCGTTTAATTTACTGTTTAAAGATGATGATGTTTTTCATTCTGCCTTTGTTCGCAGCATGAGCCAGAGCCGACCTGTGAATCTGAACAATGTCTATATCCGGCTGTCGCATACTGGACAGAACATATGGTTTCCAGGATCCATCATGGAAACCCAATGCCCAGTCAATATTACACTGTATCCGTTTGACACCCAGACTTGTGAAATAATACTCTCCTCATGGATGTATTCTACAAATGAGATCAACATCATTTATATTCCAGTACCTGCCAACAATACTGGTGACTTGCGTCCGAACGGAGAATGGGAATTGCTTGAAATAAGTGCGTTTAATGAGACCATTTCTGAGAGTGACTACCCTTGTTTAAAGTACTCGTTAACTCTTAAACGCCGAGTAGCGTACCATGTCCTGAACACCGTTTTGCCGATTTTGATTTTGTCTGCACTGAACGTTCTGGTCTTTGTTTTACCACCTGAGTCCGGGGAAAAAAATGTCACTGTCCATCACCGTCTTCTGGCGTATACCGTTTTTCTGTCTATCATCAACGACGACATGCCCACTACATCCACAAGCATCTCTATCCTTTGCAAGTACAGCTTGAGCGTTTTACTGTCTGTCTACTGAGCCTATTTATTGAGTCTAGCCAATGGCCCGGGAACCTTTCACTAATTAGGTCGCTGTGAGTTCAATCCAGCTTATGCCGGTTTCCTCTCCGACCGTACGTGGGGACGTGGGTTTTTCCTCGTTTTCCGCCAGGTTTCCTCCCGCCAAAATGCTTGCCGCCGTCGTATAAGAGAGATATTCTCGAGTAGGGCGTAAAAACACCAAGCAAATAAATAAATAAATATTAAGCCTAATCATTACACTGGGTTATATTCTACAAAAGCAACCGTTGATGTAACTGCTATGATAGCACATTTTAAAAACATATGTTTTGGTCATAGAGTTACCACCATCTTAGTCCAGCATTGCATTGTTTAAATCGGCAATGCTAAGAAGCTATTAGAAAAAACTGGCTGAACAAATTTACATGCGAATGGTCAGTGGTAAAAAACTGAGCAAATATTTCTTTTTTTTTTCTTAGGCATTTGTTAAAATCACAAATTAGGCTGTCAGTGAGAATGGCCATTTTCTAAGTCAGAACAACCATGACACCAAATTTTGTGAAACAGTTCTCCTTCATAATACAGTGATGAGACTGACTCTTGATAATGGAGTCTGGTCATAAAATCATGATTTCGATGTTCCGTTGTGCTACACATCAAAGAATAAAAAATTATAGACCAGTGTTAAGTTTAATAAGCCAGGAAAGGGTAACATTTGCTAATACATCATACCGTTAGGTTAAGTAGTGATACTTAAATTTTTGCGATAACACAGCATTTTAGTGATTCCAGATAATACTGGGAGATTTAACTGTACAATTGACATCACTAAATTTTTTTCTACTTAATGCTATTTAAGCCACGGTACTATGTTTCATTATTTCAGCTTCCCGAGCTGCAGTAAAAACATCAGTTAGTAATAGCACTCACCTGTCCAAAAAAACTAGAATGAACGAATGATTATGGCTTAACGTCATTTTTGCAATATGGCAGCTTCATGTATATCGTGACTATAGAAGAATCACACTCAAGATATATATTGAGACAAATTGTACCCCTTTACGTTGCAGCTGTTTATATCCTTCTCATCTTAGTTGTTGGCACAACGGCGACGTTTCTATCTGCCACAGTGCTGCATCACTTCCATTATGATGAGGAGAGAAAAAGGCGATTTTTCCCCATAGGCACAGCTCCGGTTACTCAGACGATAAGTCCCATGCTAGTCACGAAGGCCTGCGATGAATCGTCGGAGATACACTCTCATCCCGATGGTGCACTGCATGAAAACCTATCAAACAAGCAGACCTCCCAAGGAACTTGGACTTACGACGACAGGCAAAGATGGGTTCGCAACCGACTGGTCGCCGCTGACAGAATTGATGTAGTCGCATTTTGGATAATGTCAGCGTTGATCGTTTTACTCGGTTTTATTTGTTTGATGACTATGACTGTTGGCAAGTAGCATCACTGCATTTTTTTACCTGTTTCTGCTTAAGGTATGATACTATAGGGGCGTGTAATTAACTACTATTTAAAGAATTACTTAAACAGTTAGAAAACAAAACTAGCTGAGGTAAATTAACTATCGCGGCTGTATTTATCCGGTTTCATTGTAGACATCCAAATCTAAGGTTATTTATTCTCAGTGTATGTTAATTAATTTAATTGTATATAGAATCGTACAAAAGCCAAATAAAGTGCAGTATTCTAAAACTGGATACACCATCTAGAAAAATATTCCCGGCTTTATGATTTTGTCCCAAATATGTTCGGAGATTAAAACGGCTTAGTACTGGACTATCTTAAGCTGAATCTGTTTGAGCACATTTACAAGCAGCCCCTCTTCCCTCAGCCAGAAAAAAAGTGTTTGTTTCTGATTAATTTCATGCCGACAATTCCCATCCAGTTAAATCAACCAGTAAAGTGACACAGTTGGTGACGGTTCCCTTTGAACCAGAGTATCATTTTGTTTCTACCGCTTTGGTGGCGTAATGGTTAGAGCGCCCGCCTCGTCTGGAGAAACGGATCAAACTCGGATCGGGTCATGCCAAAGACTTTTAAAATGATACTTGTTGCTGCCTCGTTTGGCACTCAGCACTTAGAGGTTAGGGCTACGAAACAGGACTGGTTGGCTAGGTGTCACATGAGGATGTTATAATTGGCTAGGAGATACATATTTTGTTATCGACATCTGATATTCTAGCATGATGCACGATTTTATTACTGATTTCTCTCAGTCGTCTAGAACATGCCTTACGTCTTTCCAACATCTATGAAAACCTTTTCTCTTTGCATGATTCCTTCCTATTTTCGTACTTTATATATACATTCTTAGTTCTTTGGTCGTTTGTGTTATACGTCGTTTTGTAAATTGGCCTTGCGATTATTGACTTGGGACGTCCTTATTGGTTGACGGCTGGTATACGAATGCCTGTTTCCACGCAGATTCAGGATAATGTGACTGGGTGGGGTATCATGTTGGTGTGTTCGGCATGATACTTCAGTGGCGGGAGCATTTGGCGGCATGAACTCGCCCTTCCTTGTAGTCATATGACGAAAAAGTTGTTAATGACGACGTTAAGCCCCAAGCGTTCATTCATTCATTCTTTTTATTTGTCAAGATAATATCATTTATACATTGTTATACATACATCCCAACACCTTTCCAATGTGGCTGGAAAATTCAGATCTGCCAGACGAATTTATGGAAACACTGCTGCTCTGCTTTCGGTGAGCGGGCCAAAGTGGTATAGGGAGCGAAATGTTAATTTATTCTTTTATCTATCTGATAGGTGTTTTACGTCATACCCAAGAATATTTCACTTATAAGACAGCGGACAGCATTTTGGTGGGAGGAAACCGGGCAGAGCCCGGGGGAAACAGACGGCCATCTGTAGGTTGGCGAGATGTAAATAGCTCGAGGAGTAAGGTTCGCGCTTTTTTGTCAAAATCAAGAATATAGATTAAAAGAGAGAGAAGGAGGAGAGGAGAGGAGAGGAGAGGAGAGGAGAGGAGAGGAGAGAAGGATGCTGTTGTACACTGGATTCATTGATCAACATGTAAAAATTCCAGACTCGGACGACCGTATCTACCAAGTTATTTACGTATTATATGAATAACCGGATTTCTCACATAACAGATACAAATGAAACAAAAGCAAGCATGTAAATGTCGTTGATAACTGCGACACCCTTCGAAACATAGTTAAAAATATAACATGGTACGAACGAGGTATAGCAGGAAGTTCTGCAAGACTTTTCCTAACTAGCGTGGGTTGAATGTTAACCATCGCGTGGGCCTGGGGGGATTGTAGGTGATGGACCGAGTGACTGTTTCAGGTATGTTCTGACACAGATTTGTACTGCATAAAGCACACGCTAAAAACCGTGACCACAGACTGCTTGGAAGCCGTAAAACTACATGCATTTCGAATTAATTGCTGATAATTCGTGTGTAATGTTAATCAGAATAATTATTTCTGTTTGCGAAATTGAGCGCAACATATTTTTCTCTTTAGTGTTCTCTTTCTCTCCTGTCTATCGCTATCAGATTTGGCTGCAATATTTCCGACGTGTTGTTAAGCCATATTCAATGACTCTTTTCTCTTTCCAGACTGTCTCGTTCTTTCGCTAGTCTGTGTATTGAACATGCTATATGGATGCACGCCTACGGTTGTAATACATAACAATGTAAGGTACACTGAGTGCTTTGTAAACTCTTTCCAACTAGCTGTATACAAAGGAAAAGATGTGCACGGTATAAACTGTTTAGTTTAGTTGGTGAACTTAACCTAGAAATAAATTATCATGATAGCCCCATAGCACATCCCATTATAATATATATGGATGTTCCTATCAATGGCCTTTAGATTCTCGTTGCCAACTGTATACCTACTTCAGTTATGATTTCTGTTTGTCCTCAGTTGACATAGAAACCGTGCGGTAAAACAGTGTGAAAGTCCCCTTGGGCAAACACATCAAGCCAGTTTTATTGACGAGGTACCGGTGTTAACACACAACATAGTTATCGATCGCCTGCCTCCGCCTAAACCGATTAAATCTGCGCAGTTGTTGAAGACAATCCAATGTGGGAAGCTTGGTACCGTGGAATAAGCAAAATAAATATTGTGGATTTCCTTAAACACTTGTTGTGACGTCACTCTATTCAGAAGCCGTAATTTCTGGCTCACATTTTAAAAAATGCTGCTCGCTCAAAGTGTTGGTCCCTACCCATTTTCGTTTGCCTGGCTGCGGCTTTAAGTCAGAAGGTTTACGAGGAACCAGGTAGAAGCTCATGGTTTCCTCTACTAACGTTAAAGCCGACCGCCTTCCTGAAAGTGAAATATTCTGAACACTGTCAGAATTACTTGAACTGCTGTGCAGTGTTTTACAGCTTATCACTAAGCCATTTCCAGTACATGTTGAAATAATGTGGAAAGACACATCCACCTTTTCCGCCTATTTCTTCCATCCACATAATCATTGTAGCTGATGTAGCAGAATCGCCAAAAACAGAAACTATGCTGTCTCTTATGCAATGAATTATTTATTTGATTTATTTTACGCCGTATTCAAGAACATTTCAGTTATACGACGGCGGCTAGCCATATGGTATGAGGAAACGGGAGAAAGCCCTGGGGAAACCCATGGCCATCCGTAGGTTGCTTGCAGGCTTCCCACGTACGATCGGAGAGGAAGCCAGCACGAGCTAGACTTGAATTTGTAGATATTCACAACTGTTGACTGAATTGGTCAGGTGGGTATTTATGACTATAACTATGCGTTAATGGTCACAAATTAAGAAACCAAAGTAAACTCATCTTTAAAATCGAAATGACATGACACGTTAACGAAGTCATACACAAAGTCGAAATTCAGGGCCCAGTCACTCGAAAGTGGTTAGCTGATACTAGTCATATTTTAAATTCAAAATTTTAGCCAAGCTCAGCAGCTAATGCAGTTGTCCAAATTCAAAGCATAAGAGCAGCAGATTTATTTCATATTTAATATTTACTGTTATGCAATTATTTTTAGGCTAAGTGCAAAATTTGACTCTTGGCTTAAAGTTAAATCTGGTATTAACTTTTAAAAAAAATCTTGAACAATCGGGTCCTGTCCCTTTAATATGCAATAAGCTATGAAAACAATGCAATGTGAAGAATTGTTGACAAACCCTCCTGCAGTGATCAAGCGAGATGTGTGAGTGATCTTTTGGGGTATTGCAGACTTGATTAACATGCTGCTTATATGTGTGATCGTTGACCGGGGCTATTTAGGGGGACACGGGTGTCAACGGAGTTAGGTGCACGTAGACATGATCGGTATCTGCATGCATATGCAGACAACAGATAGGTCATTTTGACTTTTTATTATGACTGTATCAAGAGCTTAATGACTCCAATAAGAAAGGACATGGTATGGTAAGGCGAGGAATCGGCCCCAGTGCAAGAATCTGTGCACCTTAAGAAGTGAAGATGACTATAGCTGTGATTGACAGCTGCTCACACACTCGTCAGGCTCTTTCTTTATTCAGTTTCTTTTCTTTTCCAAGAATGCATTGAAACATGTATAGGTCATAAAATCGAAACATTGATAGCCTGCTTCAGTCACACTGAAATATCTTCTTTTTGCATTAGGGGAAAATCAGTACACCACAAGTACGATTCAAGTACGATAGGCATAACATGTTAATGATAGCGAGAGGACCGCATGCGCTCTCAACCAGGATTCACGTACGATTTATTTATTTGATTTGTGTTTTACGCCATACTCAAGAATATTTCACTTATACGACGGCGGCCAGCATTATGGTGGGTGGAAACCGGGCACAGCCCGGGGGAAACCCACAACCATCCGCAGGTTGCTGACAGACCTTCCCACGTAAGGCGGGAGAGGAAGCCAGCATGAGCTCACAGTGACCGCATTGGTAAAATGCCACAAAGATTCTAACTCTTCCTCAAGGCACAACCTGTTGTCCATAGTGACTTCGTTAGTTCACTGTACTATGAAACTTTGGCAGCACGAAGAAATACACATGTGAAACCTTCAGTTAAGATATTTTTCTGGTTAACTTTGACCTTCATCCAGTACATCAAATACACAGTGACTCGTTTGAACGAAAAATTGGAGTTTTCGATCGAGAGCGTATTTTTGGCGCATTATTACTAAGCAACCATCTCTTATATGGCCACATAACTTTTATGGGTTATTCGACCAAGTTTATACCTCCGATTTGGAAATTTACAGAATTGTGCTGGGATTTTGCACTTTCTTATCATACCTCTCGGGTCGATTCCCCGCCTTACCGTACCGTCCTTTGGTATTGCTGGAAATAATTCAGGGCTAGCATTAACAGAAACTAATAAACAATATCATAGCAAATTACTTTGGGACAAAGCAAATTACTGTGATATCTACATAAAACATACACATAGCAAACGAAACAGAAGCAGTTTTCACACATCGTCAGATGCTCGCGTACAAATATGACATGAGAGACAGTACCTGGAACGAGTAAGATTATATATACTCTGGTTTGAGTACTTGGAACGAGTAAGATTATATATACTCTGGTTTGAGTACTTGGAACGAGTAAGATTATATATACTCTGTTTTGAATATTTCATCTTGGCCTACGAAGACGCGCCCTATTGAAACTACGGCTGTACTTCCTGCGGTTTACAGTAGGCTGTTGGTGCATTATGGGCCGTCGAACGATCGTTGGCCTTCTTATTTTAGCTGGGTTGAATCGATGAACAATCCATGGGCTTGTGCCATACCGTCGGAGCTTTCTGATGTATTGTGTTCTTGTTCTTTGTAGAAAGGGCACTTCTTCCAGTAACATATATTCACAGTCTTTTCCAGTCACTTCGAATTCTTCATTCCATGTCGTTTTGTTAATTTTCAGCCATCTGTGCCGGTACTGACCGGACACACAGAACTTTCTTACCGAAAGTAACATTGTTTTAAACACGCGTAACTCTTGTGTAAATCGTGAGCCCTCCATATCTACAAGCTTTTTGAACTTAAAAAGAAAGTAGTCATATAGCTCGTAGTCCGCTTTTGCCCACGTTCTGTGAGCCTTTCTCTCTTCTGATGTAAAGTTGTACCGAACTTTCTTAATATTCACATTCCTTGGAATATATAAAATATCTCGAAAACTCCAACAAAGATATTTCTTGAGTAAGAGAAGAGACTCATCCATGTATTCCGTGATCATGACCAGCTTAAAGTCTTGGTCTATATCTCTGATAAACTGTTTCACTTTGGCAGCGTCGTGATACAAAGTGTGATCCAAACCCAAGTCGAATGACATTCGGTTGTTGGTAAAAGACCACTTGTGGTCTTTGGTCTCATAATAACTTGCGTTTCGCAAGAATGCAGATGCGGAATTATTTTCAGGAAGCTTTTTTAAGTATCCAAGTTTTCCTTTCAGGTATTCTATAGCGGACAAAAACTGTTCCATCGGATGCCGAATAATTGTGACGTAAACGGTTTCTTTAGGCATGATTTGCCGGAAGGCGTGTCTGTTGTACACAACATGATTGATCAGTAAATCATAACTCTGTCCTTTTGGTGCTGGAAGAATGGCGTTTGGAGTCACGGTTTCTCCAAAACCCAGATAATTTGTGGATCGTGGTAAGGCGAAAACAAGATTGCGGACGTGACCGAATCTCTGGATAACATTCATAACCGTTGTACCTCCGGTTTTGTGCGTTTTTAAGAAAGCCACCTTTAATACTTCCTTACAATCAGTCTTTAAAACGTAAGCATGTGTCTTATTTGAAGGCTGCATTCTACTGTTTTCGACATCAGACGGTTTAATCTTATCCATCAAGCCTGTCTCGGGCATATTTCCACGTGGTTTTCGTTGAGAAAAATGACGTTCGTGGTCTTTTCCCATTTCAGACAAAGGCTGTAATGGATTCGGTGTAAGGTTTGAAAAGCTTGAACCATTTCCCTGGCTCAGTCGCTCATCAGTTTCTGGAAGGATAAAGAATCCACCTTTTACTTCGCGGTATGGTTGTACAAGGTTTCTTCCTGGACCCCGGTGTCTCTGTGTTCCCCGATTAATCAAGCCCTCCCTAGGGACTGATCTGTGGAACCCCAAACCGGGCCTTCGAGCAGGGTACTTTATGTACTGCTGTTTGCTAGCGGGCCTTCTGTATTCTCCGGTATCATGACCATGCAGCAGTATTCCTGGCAAAGCTACAGCCGACACCGAACACAAGAAGATTACTGTTTTGATCACAGTTAACCGTCTACAAAAAAGATGTAAGTGTAATAACATTTCATCAGTTAAAGTGACAGAGTTGAGCTGTTGTGTAACCTGACTTCTGTGTTTAAGAATTCCAATACGTGATCACGCAGAATGTGTTATTTTAAGACCAAATAACGCACAGGCCTGTGAAGTTCCTTTTTCGTAACTAAATTGTTTATACTATAATAAACCACCACAGTCACTAGAAAGAACACTGAGTATTACTGTGTGAAATGCATAAATTATCTAATAATACATCGAACCGGTCCCTCTTACTTCGAATAAGTTATAGTACGTAACGTGACAGAAAATATTGCAACACATATTTCGTGTTTTCATAATCCTTAGGTTTCTTCCCTTTTCACGGATTTACCTTCTTTGACGGTGGTTATAAGTTCAACGATTTAATGCTGTTAGCATTTGAAAGCACTAGTGTGGTGGAATTTAAGCCACCATAGTGATTAACTATTACTAATCCAGATGTTTAATTTCTTGAGGGTTAACTTCTTTCAAACCATTGCAATTTGCTTCCGTGCATTGAGAAAATGAAAAAATAAACTGCAATATTTTTCATAGTGCAGTATGCTTTAATACTGAAATAAAGGATTGATACCTACCGTCAAAGCAGGTAAATCCTTGGACAGGGGGGACCTATATGTTATAAAAATACGGAAAATTTCCCACCCAGGTTAAATTAGTGTTCGACCCAATATTCAGTTTGATTAAACATGAATTGAGACCACAGCTATCTACCGCATAGTGGTTTTGCACGACGAGTAGGCCTATATATTGCAGATAAGGTCATGGCGGGCTTACAAACAGATAATACATAGGTTACTTGCTTGCAAATCGAATCTCCCCCCCCCCCCCCCCCCCATTATGAATCATTTCAATGAAATACTTAAGGTTTACTGATTTTTCTTGGAAATATCAGTTATGCGTTCACGGCTCTCACCTTGATTTTGGTATATGGTGTTGCATTGCTCTTGTCAATTCTCGTCCATGTCACAACAGCCGACAGTATTATGGTATTGTTTGTCCCAGATAGAAACGATTTCAAACTTCGCGATTGTCTAGTCCGAGCTAGGCCAATGTGTTTAATATCCACCTTTCTTTATCAGTAAAATCCGTGTCTGATAAAACCTTTGACTATATCTACTGATATGTCCGAGTAAGGGTGACCCTAAGTAAACATGCGCGGAGTAGCCATGCATGCAGTAACACGGTATACCATATGCCTGAACGTGTAAATCTACGTTATATAAAGGCTTATTTTGATTAGGTATTCAGTGCAGACAGGCATATAGGTGATTCCTGACTGGGGCTTTGCTTTCTGCGGATATATACAAGTATAATTAACATCAAGTAAATCCACGAAACATGAACACTGAGAAGTAAATAAAAAAATCCCGTGGAACAGCCACCATTTCGTTTTGCATGTTTTAATTTCATCGAATTTCAAAAAGCAGTTTTGTGAAGCCTGTATTCTATGATATAAATTCATTGTTTCGTTACTCACAAGTGTCATACCTCCAGTCTGTCTTTTCACATCTATAACTATTTTCGCAAAATTCGGCCCGCACTGTTTAGCACTGTCTACACACGTTAATTATCAAAGTTGAATTATAAAGCGAACAAATTCATATCGGATATGAAAAGGCAATGTTATTAGAGGTTTCAACTTGGTGAACAGAAAACTATGCAGGGGACAGCAATAACCAAACAGCACAGAGACTCAAAAGCGTCATGACTGCTAAACGGCCTAATACATGGCAAACGTGCTACAGCCTTTCAAAGGCCAAATGCAAAACGCGCTCCCTGGGACAGGCACGTGAAATGATATCACCCTAGAGAAACAGAGTGACTATGAATATGTAAATGCTATACTATCAGGCCTCACCCACGTGGGAAGAGACCTAAGCGAAGCTTGTTATTTTATTACTTGCAAAGAAAGATATCGTGTTGGGAAGTTTGTCATTAACTTGCCAAAAATCGGTACTTTGCTCTATGGCTTCCTCGATTCATGAAACTGTATGCATGATCGTCATCGCGTAAATAAATTGAAAAAAAAGCTAATGTCAAGATGAGCAGACGGTGATTGGAACAATTAATTATTTATGTACTATATTCATAAGTGATACAGAATTAATTAATTATTCGTTTGGATACCATTTGGAAAGGACCGTATATACTGGAACATATAATTGCAAGTATAGACCTTGTAAAATCCAATAATACACAGTCTATGCCACATACATGTGATCGATTTATGGCATGATAATTGAAAGTTTTGATGAACACGCACACTGTCAGGGAGATCATTGTACCGGTGCTTAATTATGGATGACATCAATCTCTGTACGATGTATCCCGTGTACAGTGGAAGTAGGTCCATGTGTTATAATTCGTATTCTGTTAATTTTCATGGTTCTCCAGGACAGGATACGGAAATATATGGTGCCTGTCACCCTCATATTGGGCGAGACATTAGCTGATTACTTACACCTTTTATTTCCATATATTGTCAATCAGAAATCGTTTAACGAATTTATCCCTCAAAGGACCGGCAAAGTCAATGCAAAAGACCGATGTATAGGTAAATCGCTTCACTGATGTGGCCAATGATTTCACACGCAAACCAAGGGAGATAACCTATCAGTACACACATATGAATGCTGGATATGGGAATATGCACGCCCCCCCCCCCCCACCACCACCCCTCCTCCTCCTCCAAGTAACCGATGTTGTCCAATGAAAAGGGAAATATTTTGTCTGATGCAGGATCAACACTTACACGTGACATGTGTAGCTTAAATCTTTGCATTTCGCGAGAACCATAAGCATCTAATTACGTTCCCCAACATACATTTCTTTTGGGGAAAACCTGAGGAAAAACACAGAAGGACACATATTAATTTTCTTTCGTTCCAATTAGACATAGCGCCATTTAATTGTCACATCAAACAGTTATATCGTACCAAGTAGTTATGGCTGCCGAACTACAGTTGACTTCATACTGACCCATGCCTGACATAAACGTATATTTAAATGAAAATATTGAAGAACCAAGAAATTAATTTACATGTGAACATGTAACGCTAACAGTGTTGTCGTTAATAGGGATTACACTTTCTGAATATAGCACAGATTCTAGTGCTGGAATTTGGCTGAGACCACTGCGGGTTTCGAACCAGCGACCTCAAATGATCACAAATGATCAGAGGGGTAATTCAGAATGTGTAATCCCTATTAACGATAATACTGTTACTGAATACAATACAATTTCTGAAATGACATCTGTACCTATCTGATATATTCACCTAAGGGAGTGACGTCATTTGTGATCATCAGGTGGGTAATGCATGTTCGCTGTAAAGTCTACCGGTCAACTACCTACTATTTTTGTGGAAGGCCTATTGGTCGAGTGGTCTTGACGGTTGACATGTATTGCTGGCGATTTGATGCCTAACTCTGAGGTCGCTGGTTCGAAACCCTCAGTGGTCTCAGCCAAATTTCAGCACTAGAATTTGTGCTACATTCAGAATGTTTAATCCCTATTAACGATAATGCTGTTACTTAATCCACTTTCTAAAATGACATCCGTACCTACCTGTATTAACGCTGTTCGGGATGTAGGTACGCTGATCAAGGAGGCCATTTGTTCGGTTTCATGTATATGGTGGTTTTGTTGAATCTTTACACTAGGAAATTTCTTCCAGGAATTCATCTAGATGCCAAACGTTTTCACTCGGATTATGTCTGATTTTCTTCACTCATAGTTAACCTTGCATGTTGTGGTAATTTTTTTATTGCGACGACTAACTCAAATTAATTATAAAACAATTACATCTGTTATAAATATTGTAAAAGTTCCATCATGACAGTTACTGACCATTACACATCACCTCTTAGTCAGAGTTTCTTCATAATTTCTATGTAAGTGATATCTTAAAGATTTGAACCCATCTCACAATGATTTGTTTCTATTAATACAAAGAAAGCAATAGGCTTGTAAACGTTTAGAGATATTTTGAATTATTTCCAGTTACACTGGAATTTTTTTATATCCTTGGCTTTTGCGTATATAGGGCACTAGCTGAGAAAGTTCATCTTTTCTGGTTTGGAGAAGGTGTGTAAGAAAAAACAAAAATCCTCTTGATATATATTATATACGCGTATTGATACCATAGTTGTCAGTGATACTTGAAGTTACTATCTTTCTTCCATTTTATGAATCATACTAAGTGGTCCCAGTATCTTGCGCTTCTTGGAAATGTCCCTGAGGGCATAATATACATCATCTTCCCGCCATGAAAACTTTTTCACACATCCCGGCCTAAATCTAGAAGGTGGATCCTCATGGCAATTTATATTAAGTCATGGCTTGCGTCCCCTTTCAATTTGGCTCAAGGTCATTTCTCGGCTAGGAAAGCGTCACCTTACACAGTATTTATATGTTTATTCATCAAACAACCTTTAAAGGGACATACCCTGTGAAGAATTAAGAATTTTTGAGTTGGTTCAGTTAAATACTACACTTAACTCCTAACTAAACCTCCAGGACGTTGATACTTTCCGAAAAACGTCAGTTATGAAATTATAAGGAGAAATCCGTACTATTCTAATATGTGCGACGGAGGGGATAACACGCAAATGAGGCAGCACAAAGAATCTCACACTGCGACTTTCGCTCGTGTAAATAATACAGTAGATTGAAAGCAAATTATACGTCAAGTGAATAAAATACCATCTTTCTTTCCATCGATAATGTATTCTAAAGTATTCGTAATTCCCAACGCCCTGTATGGCAGATCTGAAGTTACATGGTAGGGCGCATAATTACGACATAATACTGTGTCGGACATTTTAAGTTCGCTGAACATCTCCCATCGCCTAGACAACTAGGAGAGGTAACCCAGTGAAAAAAAACAGCCATGTTTCTGAACATGGCGACTTTTAACATTGGGTTGCTCATTCTAAGTCAGATACATCCACACTCTAGGTCAGTAGACATTTGGAAGTCTAAACTTTATGTCGATGAAGTTTAATATAACAGCACAATTTTTCCGCCGTGGGCAATATGTCTCTTTAATATTTGTGTACATGGCACTCTGGTTAATGGTTGAGAATGTGAAAAGTTTTAATCACAAGACACAACAATACGATTTGACCAGTTATATAAACGAATATGCATCCGTAGGCTGAAAAATGTAAGCCCCTTTAACGGATTTGACTAGGATGGCACCATATTAGACGACAAACCAAGGCCGTGCATGAACATTTCAGATGAGGGCAAGGCCGCCAGTTTTAAACAATACAAATTGATTTATTTAAGGAAAAAATTATTTCTCAAGCCATTTGATTACAGTTGATACCACTTTCTGCCTCACTTCCTTGTGACGGTCTGTGCCAAATGGGTACTATGTTTTCACTATAGCTTACCAACCAATCAGAATAGTTGATAGAGGTTGACTTACCGGTAATCAACATGCCACGTATTTAGACCATCCACGAAGCTGTGGGGTATCTTTCAACGTATAAGCCCCAATGTTTATCCTACCAATATGGAAAATCAATCGCTTCCAAAATGTTATTTCTGGAATGACATTGAAGAAATTAAGGACTAAAGGATGTCTGAATAAACGCCTGGTAGACACCGCTATAGCTGTGAATTGGGTTGTATTTACGACTTTAACATTGTGAAAAATGGTGATCTACGAAATCTGCCTCTGAGGGATTAAAAATATACAGAGTATAAATGTGAATGTCCATCAAAAAAGCTGAAATTATGTAAAAAAGAATGGTCAAAACGGGAGCAGGCTGCATTTGCAATTTGTTATTACTAGTGCTCTTCCAGCAGCCAAAAAAGTTTTGAACGACCTTATTCCGTGCAAAAGGTACTCGATGACCTTAAAAGGAAAAATATGATTGCAGCAGCAGACCAGGCCTTCAGGGATATTATATTTGTCTCCAAGAATTATTAACTTCTTAGAAAGGAGCTAAACACAGTTGCAACAACTGCCGCAAATTCAACGTATTATATCACGACCTACACTGTAAAATATTTATTTAAAAATGTTAGTTCTTTCTCAAAAAGTTTATCTCTACCTTTCCGTCACATATACCACAACTCCACTGATGGGATTCCAATAAATGCATAAATCTCCATACAAAGCTCGTATTATATTGCTGTAAAACCCAACTTGATTCTGCTCTCATTTCAAGAAGAACAGCGATTTTGAAAAAAAGTTTGTGCATTTTTGTGCAACTGAAAAAATTCAGGCGTCAACTGCTGGCCATTGTGGATTCTTAAGAAGTGAAAACGTGCAGCTGATAAGATGTCTCGTTCTTCACCGAATTTTTTATTACCAAGATCTATGTTAAATTCTATAAAAAACATTTGTCAACGCCACTAAAGTATCATGCCCAAGACAGCAGACGTGACACCCCTCGTACCCAGTCGAAGGCAGCAACATGTACCTTTTTTCAGTGACTTGGGTACCCAAACTTGATCCGAAGTCCCTCGACATCAAGGCTGACGCTCTATCTATTAGGCCACCGAAGCTGTCAATCTCCTTGGAGGGTATGTCGATGATCTGCTGGCTTTAAATAATCCGTTCATAGCAGGCTGACTGGCATATTGTCCATTTTCGCTACTTTTCCCGAACTAAAGGATCTCCAGATGGTACATCTCACCTGGACATGTATTTGTGGAAAGACCACTACGGTTTCCTGTCACACCGACTTTAAGAAAAAAACTGTACTTTTCCTCGTATAAATATGTCTATATGCAGAAACTATTAAAAAGTAATCTTTATTAGGCCTGATCTTTCTCATTCACTACTTTATATTGATGATCTGCTGTCTTTAAACAATACACATTTAGTAGAGAAGAAATTTAGAAAACGCGCTCTCCAGAGGATACATCTTTCTTGAGCCTGTATTTGTATAAAAACCAAAACGGTTTCCTATCCCGCAGGCCTTACCACAAGAGGGATAGTTTCAATTTTCACGTTGTAAATTACCGTATCCTTACTTGGATAGTAATTTATCAAGGAGTTATGAACATGGCGTGTACCCTTCTAGCATTTGTTAAATCCCGTGTCTTGGGTGGCGATTTCAATCAAATATTATTACTGCAAAAACTAGTGTCAAGGATACATCACCACACGCCTTCACTCTTAAGTTTTTTGAATTTTTCTTATGTGAGATTTTGTGAATTTGCGTTTGGAATTTTAGGGAATCGTTGGAAATATGACATTTCGTTTACGAGTCGACCTAATTCGGATATTATGTTCACAACGCACTTGGGAACAACACCCCAACAAGATCAATACTGTCGAACGAGAACGCCTGGTCCGCCAATCATTCAAGTATCTCGAGACATTCCGTGAAAATAAAAACTAAAGTCAGTGACAGTAAATAATGTGCAGTTAGTTCACCACAGTCTCGAATCCCCCACACCACCATCAAAGGCAACGGGTGCACCCAATAACCCAAGCTATACAATCGGGTTGGGGTGTTTTAAGGGCAGCCTCGGTAATTATGTTTCCCCTTCATCCTCCATCAACCAGCATTCTGAGTCACACCACTGACTTCCGCGCACACCCGGAAAAAAAAGTTGCACAGTACCGGCCGAAAAAAATCGAAGACGCAGAGAAGTGACTTCCTATACCACCAGTACACAGAAATCTATAATTCCGACATTTTCAATCTCTGCATAGCTTTGTTGCACCATAAGAGAATTTGTACTCTACCTCGGTCAAGCGGTTCAAATATTTTAGATTCCAAAAAAAAAAAGCACGGTGCAGATGCCATCACCTTCAGTCTCTTGGCCATATTCCAAAACATGAAGAAGCTACACTGGAACAAGCCTCTTTGCGAGTCATAGGCTCAGTGCTCTGAGCTGACGTGAGCAGCATTTGTCCTGCCAAGACTGCATTTAGAAAACTTGGAAAGACAACACTTCACACAGGTCTAATATTGATAATATAATATGGTTAGTTTATTTAACAGTTTAATACAAAACAATGACTGGTCATATATAGACAATATTCCTTTATTTAACACACATGGAGAACCCTTTCTGTTCTATGTAGGAACAATATTTCTGACACTAGAAAATATAGGCTTTGGCATAAAAGCTAACAATGCCAAACCATTCATGTTGCTTACAGAGGACATTTGTTGGTGGTACTGAGTATAGTGAAGATATGAGGAATATTACCCAGGGTGTTTCCTTCTTTCTTTTGGTCCTACATTTGTACAGTTTTTTGTTAAGTTGATAACAATGAAACAATGGTTTAGCAGGACACAATGTAATCTTGATAGCACGTGACATGTTGCTTATTTGTTGAATATCTATACAACAGAAAGACCCTGGTTCAGTATAAAATACTGTACTGGCTATTTTCACTTCATCCTGATACTTTTTATGTTAAGGTCTGTTGTGATATTTTATAATTTAATATCCTTATGAACTATATAAGGGAGAAATTCACTTCAACTGAAATCCTTTGCCTTATGCACAACAATTAAGAAATCTGAAGAGTAACAAGATATACTACAGGATCACTTTTCAACAGAACATGCCTCTTTTTTTTTCAGAATCACCCAAAATTTCTGTCAACTGCAATAAATTGAATATTCCACACATTAAAATCAATGCTAAAACATTTGCTAGTTGTTAAAGGAGAAATAAAAGTTAAATTCAGATACTAAAAAAATCCTAAGAAAACGCTTGATGTATACCAAAACAACAAAGAGTACTGGAAGCATTGGCCCTTTCAGAAAATGTCACACCTTTCAGACAGTAGGTCAACAGAAATTAAGCAATCAAGTAACAAGAAATTGTGTAGAAATATACACTTGAACTGAAATAAAACAAATCTGATCCGAGTTCAAATACATCAAGACCACTTCTTTTTAATTTAATTTCAAAGTATTAATAAGATATTCCAGAAACCCAGTACCTTACCCTGTGTACAAATTTCATATGTTCAACCTCTGTGTTGTCAAAATACAAAGAAAGATTGGCGAATAAAATGGAAATTAACACTAATAAAATCTCACATTATATATATTATGATACATATATATAGTTTAAAATATACATTTACTCATCAGGTTCATGCCCACTAGTGGCAGCTGCCTAAACTATTGGCTCTGGAGTAAAATGTACACGATAATATGAGTGACAGTGAGAAAAATCTATAAGAAATTGAAGCATAACCTCTAAAACACACAACAGGTAATAGAAACCAGAGAATGATTTGTTTTCACCAGACATGCATACTCAATGATGAATGAAACTGTCTAGTCACGCTAGTCATGCTTCACATGCACACATTTCATGACACAAAAAAAGTTCGGAGCGGCAGTAAAATCCATATAAAGCTGCTGAAACTGTGCATAATTTGATTCGATATAAAATAAATGATTAATAACAAGATGCTGATATCACAATGTAATGTATATGTAACAGTGTTATATACAACGCTGGACTTCGATACTGAATACATTTTAAAATCACACAAGAGCTCCAATTACAGCCTGGACGACACAGCATTTCTGTATTGGATATGTGGCAAAGCCATAAAAGATACATTTATCACCAAATGAAAATGGTCGTCACCCATGAAAATTGCAGTCTGTTAGTTGTCACTAAAAGCACAAAATGTCTGAGATGATGGACGTTCGTAAAGGTATATCTGATCAATAGTACTTTGGTTTTTATAAATTCTGTTATGTTTTATAACCAACTCATCTAAAACCCAACTAATTAAAATGACTAAATGCAGATACTGATCCTTGATAAGGTAATCAAGGTATATTTTACATGTATTACATCTCTGTACTGGTGACTAACAAGCCAAGATGAGATGCTTGCTACACTGAACAAAGTCTTTCTTCATGGACAACATATAGCAAAACAAGTAACTTGCAACACATCATAAATATTGATAAACTGGACCCTTGGCCATATTCCATTTTCTTCGTGAATAATACTGTCTGTTTCACCAGATCACAACAGTCCAGGATTCGTTTGATATGATCTTCAACTATCACATGTTTACATACACCCGACTTGCCTGATTAAAACTTGGACGAATTCCCTGATTTGGCTCGACACACAAGGATTGCATGCAAAGCTTTGGACATTTACAAGTATCCACTGAATTCAGTGGGTTACCAGAGCTATCTGGCTTGGTTCTAAGATCCTGTTTTCACTTCCTGCCAATGTCATGCAATTGCACAGATCTCTTGAAGACTGTAAAACACCAAGATATTTTCACATTCTTGTGGATGAACATGCATTTACTTTCATCAACTACTACATCTGTGACAGAAGACACTCGTGTGATGACTGAAAACTACTGTTTTCTATGTGGAGAATTTTTTTAGATGTACCTTTTCTCTGCAAAGCAAAAAATACTCTGGACCAGCACCGGCCAATTCCATCTCATTGTTGTGCTCCTTTAGTTGATTATTGCATTGTATCAGGAACAAAGCACTCTGAACACATTTGGGTGGACCAGGAACGCCAAAGATGACTGGCCTGTTAGAAATTAATGCAGTTGGATGAGGCGCACAGTCAGTAGTTTGGGTACTGCCTAGCAGCAGGGGGTGGAGGGTGGCGGCTTGGCACATAACTGTTGCTGTAATAGTAGTCATCCCTTTCCACACCCCTGCGCATCACATGTGGTGAACTGTGTCCAATTGGGCCATTAGCCAGGGACACACCTGGTGGCAGGCGGGTAGTATTTGGTGAAGGAGTTGGTTCTGTAAATAAAAGTCGGAGCACAGTGTCTTATACAAGTATTCTAACCTCACTTCCAATGTATTTACAGGATTTACAGTACTATAAGTATAGCTGTGGATAAAACCTGAAAAATGTTTTAAGTTTATGATATCACTATCTTTCCTAACAAGACAGGATTAAAGTATAGTCCATCTTGACATGTATTAATGTTCATATTGCCTCAGTATTAATAATTAATGTTACTAATACTGATACCACATGTAACATCCCAGAATTATTTCAATCCGTTACGTTATGGTTCAAAACTGAATAACAAATGTCTTGCAAAATTGCTTCACTGCCAATTAAACTTCTGTGAAGTGCCATCACATCATACAAGGATATCAATATAATACCAGTAACTATCCCAATACTGTAGCTTATGAAGAACTTTCTTAGTGTTATCTCCCCTTATGGAACTTGTATCTTTGCCAAAGTATAGGGTTCCACTGATCTTTCCACACCAAATACATTGCCACATTTTACAATTAATAAGACTGAGAAAATGGTTTGTCAGCTTACTACCGTAGTTGGGAGGGGGCTTCCCTGTCCTCTTAACATGCATACGGACATGTGACCCTCCACTCTGTATCAAGGAAATGGCCTCAGCATGTGTCATGTTCTCAGTATTGTATCCATTGATGTCCAGTATTTGATCTCCAACCTGAGCAATGATTCAAGGGGAGATATGTCAAAACAGACATGAAGAAAGACCATAGTCTGTCAGTGACAAATGGTTATCTTGAAAAATACAACAAAATGAATATACATTTTAAACTTCTGATTATTTGTGACGCTACGCACCATTTTTTCTTAATACTGAAAGAATTCTGCAGGAGGCACATTCATACCAAGACAGAGGTGATAACATGCACAGTGATGGTGATCAGATGCAGGTTCTTTTGACAAAATGTTAGGTACACATAGGCTGCTAAAGAACCTCTGGGTCACTGTCAGAAAAGGCAACTTGTCGCCAGGGAAGCCAAGAACACGATGATGCATACCAGATTTACAAATATGAACAAATATAACCAATAAGAGCATTCAAAGCTGTTACAAATGATTGCATTAGCATCGAGTAAAGGCAGACATTAAATTCTTTCATTGTTTTTTCACAAAATGGAAAGGAAGATTAAACAAGTCAAGCATGCATGTAGAGTAACAGAAAACAGGTGATCAAGCCGGGCAAAGTAAAGTAAGCATTATGATGTAAGTTTCAATACTTTCAAAAAAGACAAAACAAACTTTCTTTACTATCAAAACTATTCTATTAGAAGACAACAATTCTCAAGAACTATATCCATACTGTTTTTTATTGTCAACAGTGATTTGAGAGGAAATCATCAAAATAATGCTATTTTTCTATATATACATGTATATAGATATGATGGTGAAGAAAACATAAACAAAGCTACACAAAGTTTGTGCTATGTTGTGAACTAAAAGCAAAGTGGAGAGAAGGTGGATGACAATTTACTGGTATAAAGCTGATCATCCCTAACATAAAGCCAGATGCAAGGAGGATGTCACAAGAGGATAAAAAAAAAAGTCAAGAAGAAGAAGAAATAACTTGTGTTAGCCAAGTTGTCCAGCCAGCTGCATGAGGTGGGATTAGTAATACTGGGGAACAGTGACTCACCCGTAGTCTACCATCTAGGTCTGCAGCCCCACCCTCTGCTATCCTAAGCACAAACAAGGGCATGTTGTTAAACTCCTGCCCGCCCCGTATCGAGAACCCAAATCCCCGAGATCCTCGATGTAACTCAACAGTATAAAACTCGTCCTCCTCCTCTGGATCCTGAGCAATGCAGATAGGCACAAAGTCAAGGTCAAACACCATCTAGCCTGCCTCGCAGGTAACAGTCCAAGAGTCAGAATTTGGGGTGGGAGCGGGAGATAAATTTTACAACAGATGTGTTACGCGTCGGTCATTGTCACAAGTGAAATTGTCAGGTAAAAGCCTCATGGCATGGTCCAGGCAAAAACCCCACTCAAACCATAGCCAATACAACATCTTAATAATTTCAAGGTCGAAGTGACAGCCACCAAGCTGATGTTCAACAGCCAAACAGCAGTAGTCATAGCCAAACAATATCGGTCAAGCTCAAATATCAAAGGTCAAGGCCAAACAAACTGCCAAGCCCAAATATCCTAAGTCAAGGCCAAACAGTATAGATCACCCCAATATCATCACAAGGTCAAGGCCTTACAACATACGTCAAGCCTCAAAATTAAATGCCCAGGCCAAAATCTTTGTCAGCTTCTCTCTGATGAGAATTGAATGTCAGAGTGTCAAACAAAGTATGCAAAATGTAGTCAAGGTGTTAGTTCAGTTTTCTGTTCCTCAATTTGCCTCCAGAATGCATGATCTACCGACTAACCCATGATCTCAGATTAAAAATTTCCACACACTGACCTGTTGCATGCCAAATGCTACCTGTTAACCTAATTTACTAGTAATATATTACTTTGGATGTTAGCTGACAGATCTCAATTTATAAAGAACTTTACACTGGCTTTTTATTTACATGAATATGTTTGAAAAATTTTAAGATGACAATGTATAACAACTGATACATGTGTATGTACATGAGGCAGGTATCTATGTGTGCTTCATCTGTACAAGGTGCTTTGTGGAAATACATGTACTTACATGTTCTATACTAAGAAAAAAATTAGAACTTGCTCCTACATGTGGTACACAGATATGACTTCGTCCAAAAGTATTTGCCTGAATGTTCCTGATTTTCTTAGACATCTGTATTGCTTAAACCCTGAGCAGATGCCACCATAAAGAGTTCAAATGCTGCATGCAACGGTCATGAATCATTGCAGATCAAACATGCCAGGTTGCATGAGATGGATAAAAAAGGTGAAGTTCAAATGGTTCACCACTCAGACATTTTTCTTGCAAAATTAATAGAAAATTATTTAAAACGTGTTATTTTACGAATCCTTCATCTAAGCTTTACTGCCACAAAAAGTCCTACTGAGTTGCTTCAATACAATATGGTACAAAATGCTTTTGAAAAAAGATGTCTTAAAATTTATACATACACAATTCCCATGTTTTTATCATGAGAATAGTTGTCAAGATCGTCTGAGTGGCTATTTACCATATGAACCCATCTTTAATAATGGAGATATGAATTTGTTGACAGGCATGATGAGAAATGAATGGAACAGAAAACTGGCACCAACTGGAACAAATACAGATCAATAGTGACAATAAAATAAATTTAAAGAAAAAAAACGAAATTAAACAATGCCACCAAATAAAATGGGGAACATCTACTGGTATAGAGCAAATAAAATGTTCTCTTTTAGCTTTTTTTTTCTTCAAAATAACAATTGTGTATAAATGAAATTTATTTTAAATATCATATCTCAGTTATAATTTAACTTTAAGTATATAGTATATTTGTTTGCACACCAATGTTATGACAACAATGAGAAGTAAGCAAGCAGTAACAATGTTCAATAATATTTACAGTTGGAAGAGTTGAGAAATTGTATTTCCTCTAGTATTTTTATGACTATTATTCCAGTTGCATGTAAATGGATGTACAACATGAAATATTTATAAAGGTAAACTTACAGGTGGTCCATATGGTCTTGTGCGAGGGAGGTCTTTGGGTCGATCGTTCTGCATTGGAGGGTGGGCATATCTGTGGACAATAATTTTTCCCTTAAAAATATACAGTTGTTGCAAAAACAATGCCAAGGATATTTTTCAAATGCATAAAGAGGGTAATGTCAATTTAATATATGTAACTGTAAGACTTTTCTGAATAATGGCTCCTTCTTTAACAACTTAACAGCATTTCAAGGCTGGGGCTAATTTAACAAAGTTACCGGAACCGGCATAGAAAAGTCTGCTAAACCATTAAAGATTTAACCATTATCTTGAAAAGGTCCTACAACTAGATATAAAATCAATAAAGCCAATAACATCCACACAGTTAGGTGTTACGGTCATTTACAGGTAACTATGTATGTTTCTACGCCAAAAATTTCTCACTTAGAGACATATAAATTATTCTCTTCACAGCAATGAAGGTAACAAAGCTCTCTGATCAAGAGAAATGACTGTCAGGAATAGCTAAAGGCCTAAGGGAAAACTTAAGGTCACCATTAGGTGTGCTTCAAGTTACCTGTCACCTGGGCCTTGATAATGAGACGGTGAATACTCTGACCTACGGGATAGATCACTCTCGCTGACTGCTGGGTAAGCCATGGCGTTAATCATAGAACCTTGTGAGCTCTGATAAGACAAATATAAACATGTGGCACCTGAAAACACTGCTATGGACAAGTATTGCTTTCACTTTCTGTGTTTCTCAATTCCATTCTAGTTTCATATAAATGCTATAATACACAAAGTGCAAACAGTTTTATTGAAAAAGTATCTGAAGCTTGCATAAATTGCATGAAAGAATCAAATGGAACTACTAGGAACTAAGCCTTAAAATTCACTTGTCAAAACGTCAATCGTTAATACAAAATATTAAAAATACTTCCTGATGTTTCTCCTACCCCCTTCCTAGTCTTATATTATTGTTCTTTTTACACAGGCAATAGTTAGGAATTATTCTTAGAGAGGATATCAAAATTTTCATTAAATCCTTACAACCATTCATTTCATATTTTAAAACCAAGCCACAACAAACAAGCCACACACATGGTTACATTTTGATGCAGCACGAAAAGCTTTTACTAGCAGACATGGCCAGCCAGAAATCTACCAGGCTTCAGATATATGTCCATAACTGAGAATCATTAGATTTCACAAATCGCACAATATAGTATACATAACTTTCTTAACTCTGATATTGCCAAAAGTGATATTTCCTAGGGCATTTACTAAAGAAAACAGGTGAGCATAAGTATAGTTTTGAAACATCTAAGTATCTAGAGGTGTGCTTGTACATGTATGTATCTGCTTATGTTTTTTTCGCAGCTCAGCATAACTTCCATGACATAGACTTTCCTTTGCTGCCATCAGACAAACCAATCATTCAAACATGCACAAGAAAGCCATCGTCTTATTTGATAAAGACATCTCTTAGCCAAAGATCATCTTAGCTAGAGAACAACACCTGGCACAAGTGTCATCAAACAGGTAGCTATTAAGATCTTGGTGGTAAGTATGCTTTGTTAAGCAGGAGGCGATATCTAAGGAGTATTTATAGGTAACCAATCCATCCCTAGTATGACTATCTATTCACTCAGGTTGCTTTAACGCCTAATTACCTTGACGACATCATAATTACTTTCAGCCTGGTGAACATCATAAACAAAGGAAAGGACACATTTTTACAAATTTGATAAAAGAAAGTAATAAAATAAAACTACTTTAACAATGAATTGCATAGGTGTGACTATTTTTAACACCTTGATCTGTTTTTGACCTGTTTATTTTTATCATCATAAAATGTCAGTAAATGAGTGCCTGTCTACCAATGCAATACAAAAATCAGTCGTTTACATATATGTAACCTTCCATTACTTCTTCCTATCTTACAGTTATTAGAAGTGTTTTCTGACTATCCATTGTGTACGTTACCTTCTTTTTACTATCTTTAATATAGTAAAAGCAGTTTACTTCAAGTCTGATTACAGGTCTGTCCTTTACTTCATATAATGTTGTTTCAAATATACAATGAACTCTTTATTCGTTAGCACAAGTCTAAATACACTTTAGTTTGTACCCTAATTCCTCAACCTTTTTGCATGAAACAAAGCAACTTTCTGTGCAATTTCTACATATTTTTAAGTTGATCTTGAAGACAATACTACATTAGCTGGATTGGCCAATTTCAAGGCTTCACACAAAGCATAATTTCATCAGTTTACACAGAATAATGCCTTCTGAATATGCTTAAATAAACACCTTGCAAACATGCAAAATGGTTGAAGAATTAGTAAGTATAACATGATATAACTAACTGCTGTAGTTATCCCCCCTTAGTTTAACCTGAAAATAAATTGTATGTAGTAGAATTACTCACTCGTTGTGATGTTGAAGCAGTGCTGGACGCATCATCTACAACCAAGAGAATATAAACATGTAAATCATAAAAGCAACAAACTGAAAGCCTTTCACTGTTCAAAAGTTACTACTGGCCAGATTAATGTTCACAAGTAATATGCAAGGTCTACAATAATTGCTGACAGGACCTTGCTGGACTGAGGATTTGTACATCCTTGCACAGCTTATAATGTTTAACTAAGTTGTGAAATGTAGACTCTGTTAACTTACAATATTATATAGATATATGATGTACTAAAACAGATACTATTAAAAGAAAAGACAACAAATAATACACCTGGAAACAGACATTTTTTTTACATACTTGGTAACACAATAGATCAACTATCAATTAGGAATTTTTACCAGTTCATGGGATGCACTATGTTAGAGCAGCCAGAAACATGATGTTACGTCACCCGTACACCACAGTCATATGGTTAGAAGGCAAAACAGAGTTCAGGTGACGTAAGTGGAAACAGCTGCAACCTCGGGTTTATGGAAATAACTTGTTTCTGGTTGGTAAAACTAATAATATGATAGTGTTTTCCATGGCCTCAATGTGCACGATTTAGCATACTCTAAACTGCGATATCTTGGTAGAGCTATATCACAAATTATGTTTTTTAAACTTCTGTGGGATAATTTATCAATGAGGAACAAATATATACATAAAGTCTAGTTTTCTCTTTTCTTTTAACTACAACCCCAAATGTGAATTAAAATATTCTGTGTATCATGCTATTTGGGTCCAGTGTTTGAGAGTACAGTCTACCTAATGGTGGTCCAACAGTGAGGGTGACGGAGTAGCCGGAGTCCTTAATTAGGTTAACAATGTCCTCGTGATGAGTCAGTGAGATGTCACGTCCATTCACTGCTAGAATGCGATCTCCAACGTGAAGTCGATTGCATCTTTCTGCTGGACTGTTTTCAAGAATACGACCTGCAGAAAGAATAACAATGTCGCAAATTGTCTGCAAAAAGATGTTTAAAAAAAAAAGCGCCCATACTTAGCAAGCCTACAGGTAATTTTTGGACTCAATGTCTATTAGCTTGGATATAACAAAGACACATATTGTTATATTCAAATATTATACACAAATATTCACACAGCAGTACTGTCAAGTACAATGACTAATGCTTCTATGAATGTCATTACATATATTTTGATATTAAGTTAACTGGAATATATAGCAATATCAAGCATGCAAAGCAACCTTATATACCCAAAGCATGTATATGATTATTGACAAGACCCTGTGTTCCCACTTATAAATAAAAAATGAAATAAAACTAAAGTGTTCAACAACATAAGTCAAAATAATTTATTAGCCCTGTTGGTAAACCAAGGAAACAACCAAAATGTGGATTTTGGGGCAAACTTGTTATAGTTATAATTAATCCATGCATATGTGATTAATTAGGATTGCTGCCTCCTCTATTTCAAATAATATATATTGTGTTGCATGGAAAACGTACACACGAATGCAGCTTATTTAGCCTGCCAAAGGGATGGCTAAAGTAAATAAGTCCTTCATAATGAAATATTTCCCGTTTTGCGACAGTAAGATCATAGGTTATGGCTGTTTGTGAAACTGTGCTAGAAATATTTATTAAAAACTTAATCATCCCTTTTTAAAATAAAAACGCAGCCTTAATGCACCACCCTGCCTCCATAGCATGTAAGAGTAATAAAGACCCTTATACAGAAGCCAGTATCCCAGTGAGCAGAATGAAATGGTAATAAATGTGCTGACACGTACCGATGAACTCACCTATGGTGGAGCCCGCTTTTGTCACCGATGAAATGATGACAAAGCCGAAGCCCTCCGTCTCTCGTCTTGTCACAGTTACATCATATGGATAGTTGTTGTCAATGGAGTTGCCTCCCCTAAGCTGAGAATCCAGCTGAACATCTATATTTGAAAGAACATCCAAAATTCAGTGAATTCACACATAAGTTGTGAACCATGAATCCAACCTTATATACATATATGTATACATATAGGCATATATATATAAATATTGATGCTTGCAATTACAATGGTAACAGCTGGACAGGTAATGTACATTACTTTACAGGTGATTCATGCCACAAATGATATTTTTAATACTTTGTTGACAATGATCTCTGGTGACAAAAAACTATGTAAACTCACCAATTAAATAAGTTAACCTAAAATTAACACCTGAATTAAGGGAATGGAAAGAGATGTGGGTTTCATCAAATGTTCTAAGCCATAAAGGACAAATTTTAACAGAACTAACACACTGAAATTTTCAGAAACAGGTAAAACTGATGATTTACTTACCTGGGGGAGGTCCTGCTGAGCCACCCAGTCGTCTCCTCAACCCTAATGAGACACGCCCATTCATCGCTGCATTGCCCATCAACTCCACAACCTTGCGGTGTGACTGATTTAAAACTATCTGGCCATCTACAGAGATGATCTCATCATGCGTCCTTATCCGTCCATCCAAATCAGCAGCACCACCTGGCACAATGTGGCCCACGGACACCTGAAGACATAGCAGAGAACATCATGGGTGTTAACACTGCAGCTGATTCTCTGTTCATATAAATGTACATGTATGTAGTACACATTTTAAAATTTTGTGAATATATTATATATTATTTCTTGAATTTCATGGTTGACTTTAATATCAGCTTTTGATCTCTAGTAGCCGCTTTAGTGAACGCGCGCCATTCCCAAGACATGAGCATTCCACAGCAGCTTCAACAGTAGACCACATACGTGTATGTCATCGATGAAGCAATGCACAAAAAAATCTCTTAATATCTAAATCCACCACAGCTCCACCATGTGAAAATCTACAGGTTACTGATTACAACAGGAATGTAATGTGTAATTGCAAGTTTGAAATTTTCATACTGTTTAGAAGATTCTATATTTATAAATGCATCTCCTCAAATGTTTTATTTATCACTGCATGTAATTCATTTCAAGTTTGTTTAGTATTCTTTAATCTAATACAAGGTGCACATAAAGCTGTTATTTCCTATATAGGCATGTCATCTTTCATACCTTTTGTCTCAGATGGTTATGATTTCTAATCAGATAACCCAAATTTGTTGGCAATTTAGTAATTATAACTAACAGATGATCTTGAATACTCATGGTATTAATGAGAATCAAAGTACAGTACATAGCTAAGAATACAACATGCACAAGATACATGTACCTGGTAATCATCAACCATGTACATAGGCATGTGCCTCCACCTGCAAACCTACCTCTATTTATTTATTTGATTGGTGTTTTACGCAGTATTCAAGAATATTTCACTTATATGACAGTGGCCAGCATTACGGTGGGAGGAAACTGGGCACAGCCCAAAGGAAACAAATGACCATCTGCAGGTTGCTGTCAGACCTTCCCACATACGGCCAAACCTACCTGTAATTAACTAGTCAATAGAACACACCATATGCACAGTATATTGCACACACAAGTATATAAAATACCACAGGAGTAAAGGCACTTGTCTCCAGACAAATTGTCATCATGCTGCATACAAGTACTGTACATAATGTTATTAAAGAGGGAATGCCTTACATGAAATTACTTCGTTACAAATAAAATAAATAATCATGCATGTATATTTGCAATATATGACAGCAGTAGTTTTCATGAGTGGAGGAATCTATTGTATTTCATATTTTACATAGACACTTGACAGATGAAAAGATGTTATAGAGGCTGGGGAGATTTGAGACTCCTAGACCAAAAATCTGCCAACTATGAAGTCAGCCAGGCCAGGGTCTGCCTTTTGATGTCCAAACTAGAATGGTCGTAGCAGGAATTTCACAAAAACTATATTTTTTGGGGTGTGTTTGAGAAATTACACCGATGTCTTGGTTTCAAACCTGTACATCAAATCTTACCAAATATTAACTTTTGCAAAACAAAAATGTCTGTTCATCTGACATCATAACACTATAATTACACATGTAGATGTATGTGCACACCTGCATGGTACGTTGATTGGAGAATGTATATTTTCATTCATTGCATTCAGAAATAAACTTTAATATACATGTGGCATCTTTCATGAAGTTTCCATACATGTATGTAATTTTGTTTCAAAAATCATGTTAAACAGAGAGGTAAATTAATCTACGATTAAAAATACAAAGTAATAATCAAAAAGGTCGAAAAAAAAAATGGAAAGTTTTATTCTACACATGCTTAAATATAGGCTCTACACTTACACAGATATTATCCTGTACTGTACTTGCTACTTTGTCATTGATTTTCTGATTTAAACTATCAACAGTAAAGAGAACTACACTTGAATGTCAGTACAATGTAGAGCTTTTGTATATAATAAGGTTCTGAGTTCAGGATTTTCACAATGAGCATATAACAAGCCAGCCAGCATGTGCATCTACTCCCACATGAACAAGGGCCACATGGCATCCACGCCAGCAAGCATTCCCTTCATTTACACCTACGTGTTTAGACATTTCTCCGACAACTAATACACACAACCATGTATCCATGAGCTCCGGCTTCTATGTGTAACTCAATGCATTGTGCTAGATAAACAATTACAGCCCCTACTTTGGAAAGCTCATGTAACCCAACAGTACAGGATACAGCCAAAATGACACACGTTCATGTACCATACTAAGCCTCTAATAGCCTGGGGCACAGCAATACTGTTGTGTGTCAGGTCAGAGTAGGCATAAAGCACCTTAAAGCTTTTCCCATAGATAAATGGAGCTCTAAACATATTTTTGGCAATAATCTTTGGTTTTGAACGTAACCATAATTTTCCTTGGTCCTACAGATTAGAGCATTTGAACAGTTATGAAATCATTCTTCTTTTTTTGTTAACTTCTGAAACACAACCCTTTCAAATGGGTTGCTTAGCAGATGATTCAAGTTTACTATCAATCTAACTAAATTATTAGAATATAGCTTATAGTTTAATTTATTTTTGCAAGCTCCCAGTATTTCACACCTAAGTACATGTACATGCACAGGCTGCTTAGCAATTTTTCAAAACAAATACATATACGTATATGGAGATCAGGCAGTATGTGAGTTACACAAAACTGACTTACATGTATTGCCCACCTACTAACAATTGTCATGATCATATCTAGTCTGTCAGATTGAATAAATAGGGATGTCAATGAAGATTTCAGCACTTTGGTTAGGGATTCTCATCACAGAGAAACTTTAAGCTTGGCAATTTGGGAAGTCTTGAACATAAGTCACATTCACCTGTCATCACCAATTACGTTTACAGTTCCACACCTGCAGTAATGTTCTATCTGGGTTATCTACCTGTTTGCTACATATACTATTGGTCACATGCCTAAGTGACAGTTGAGAAGCATGAACAGGTGTAAACAGCATAACTACACCAAAATCATGTTTACTTAACTGTTACAAGTGTCAGATAGACTCATTAGCTACACAGAAAACGTTAAAGGAAACAAGTTGGTGTATTATCCTTAAAGATGTAAAATCAACAGCACCACTGTCAGTAATAATGTTACAAGAAGCATGTTATGTCATGTAGAACATCAACCTTCAAAGAGGGCTAACTTGTGGCTGTGGGGAAACATTTGATTTCGGGCCAAATACAATGTACATGTGTTTGGCTGTGTTTCTACATGAATGTACCGTAGGTCTATTTTTAAGTTTTTAAAGTTTGTCTGTGGAGCATGCATACATAGTGTTTTCATGTAAAAATCTATCTAATCAGGAACTATGTACACCTGTATTAATAGAGAAACATTTAATTGCCATGTTTCCACAATTTACAAGAGGTAATATTAAACATAAATGACGCAAATGAGTAGCACATGTTTATCTGCTACTCCAGTCATCAATAATCTAAATTTACTATTCCAGTTCTACGTGATTTTACATATGAAATCAGATACTTCTAATTCAACAGTAAATGAAAACTATCCTTGGTATACGAATGTAGTTGTCTTACCTGTGATCCTTCTTCTGTTCCTCCAATGATTCTGAAGCCAAAGCCACTTTCCTGCCTTGTCAGAACAACATTCATTTCTTGCACTCTGTCATCATCAGAGAGACGACTGTAGCTGCGCGGGGACTGGTTTCCTGAACTTGGCGCTGGAGGAAACCTTCGAGGAACTCTGGTAATGTTACTAGGTGTTGGTTCTTCTGTCTCAAAGGAAGTGCTCTGTCTGGAGGGACGGGCAGTGCCACCAGGTGACCCATGCTGGTAAACTCTTGACGGATCCATGGGCGCTCCACCCTGGAAGTTGTTAACGTGGCTGCCAAAACGTTCATGTTGGATATATGTTGGACTTTCATATGTTCCATCAGGCCTCCTCATTGGTGGTGAGGAGTAGGGCGACCCTGGATGTGAGTGTCCTGGGTTATGTCCCCCTGGCGCCCAGGGTCGATTATTATAAGGTCCACTGTTATAGTTTGCCCGATATGCAGGTGGTCCGTTCACATGATTATTGTGGAATTGCGAATTATACCTTGATGAAGGAATGAAATCTGGTATAGCACTAGAATTTTGAGCATAGTTCGATGAAGTGGGTATTGGGGTTTTACTCCTCATATCATGGGCTGTGGGAGTTTTGGGGCGGTGAACTTCTGGCCAGTAATCTGGCCCAGTGTTCCGCCCCATCATTTCAGGTCCAGGAGTTCGACTGCGAAATTGCCCTGGTCGGGCGTGGTCAGTTCTATCATAGCGGCTTGATGTATCCCTATCAAAGTCTCTTCTTTCCCCAGAATTGTGCATAGCAAAATTTGACCAAGGATACTGATGCTGTCTGAAGTCAGGTCTGTACCTATTGTCCCCTCGTGGACTGTGGTCGACCCATCTGTTGTCTCCCCTTGGACCTGGGGGAGGTCTTGTTGAATGGTCCACATGGCTAGAATTTGAACTAAAATCAACCCTAGAATTATTTGATTCACGATTAAAAAACATTCCAGGTCCACCATTTTCACGAGGAGGCGAGAATTCTTTTTGAGATGGGTGTAAATCACTTGCAATTTTGTCCAACCTTTCCATCTGTTGAGAACGATTAAGTCCAGGTGAAAGAACTTTGGATCTGTTGTCCACCAACTGACCGTCAAACCGTGTTGGTGTCTTTGGTCGATTATCAGTAAATGTTGGGGTCTTAGATCTTGAATCCATTGAATTTGGAGTCTTGGGTCTGGAGCTATTATAGGAGTCTGTTGGTGTTTTGCTCCGAAACACTGAAGAATCAGTTGTGGTCTCACTTGCATCTTCAGAGACAGCTGTGGGTAAACAAAACAATTTGAAAAACGAATCTTTCTTACTCGGCATTTCAATACAGAAGCATACATACACATGGACATTACAGAAAGAATAAATCAAAAGTATCGGGTCTGCTCCACACAAAGCCGCCTTAGAGTTTTAATCGCACAGATGTCATGATGAATCAGTGTACGATCACAGCATGAGCTCAGTTGTCCGGTTGTTGTCTAGGGTTGTACTATCAGAAGTCGGGACAGCCCGGAGCACAGGTACGCCCCAATAGGAGCAGCACAGTAACACACAGCCCCATGATTATGTTGTTTAGACAAATACACAGGTTAAGGCCAGTACTTCTAAGCCCTCTGTTTTGCCTGACACTCATATCCTACAACGTCTTGCATTCCACAGCAGGCTATGTGCCCCCTAGGCCGCTTTCTAGAGTATATCACTGGCATAACAACATACAACGCATTCCTGGATGGGAAAAACAGAGAAATGCCAGTACAGGGAAGCAGTGACCACAATTGCAGTGCATTGAAGCCATATGTCTCTTTACCTCTGTCTTAATGCCAGCAATATTTTTTCTGATCTTCATCCAAATATACCATATTATCCCAATGCACTTGCTTACTTCCTGTCAAAGGAAGTTGAAGACAAGGATCAACCATATGGTAGCTGTTTTAAAATCCTTGAGGAACTTTGCTTCCAGGCAATACTTTGTCAGCTTTGTCCTGGCCTTTTGAAGCATTTGCAATCTAAAAGATTGCAGAAAAAAAACAGAGACACTTGAATGAAAGCTGGATCATGTTACACGTACTTATACCATATCCCCTGAATTAGCCTTAAAATATTGCACAGACATGCCGTAGTAATGAAGCATGAGAATATATCAATCCTCTACCAGTGATTCTTTGGAATGTTTGTAAATGCTAAGATATTAAACAACTGGCATATGCACACCTTAATATTTACTCCAGAGTATCATAATATTCGAACAACATCCAAGGCTTTAAATCCAAGGCAAACGGACAGCCCAAGACAGGATTCCCAAGGTGAAGATCACATGGCAAAGCTTATCAAGCTTATCTTGTTCAAGAATGTAACTGATTCAAATGTTCAAATTTCACCCAGTAGAGTCTTCGATCTTCTGGCAACCAGGATCTCTCGATGCAATATCACAGAGAGCCTAGAACAGTTGCATCTCCTGAATCTTTATGTGCTGGGTCTGCAGAAGTACATGAAGAGCAGCCCACAGCCAGCAGGTCAAATTTACTGGTTCACAGAAGGCCGTGGTCCACCACACTTCATCAGGTAGGGGTACTGCAGAATTACAACATGTGCCCACACTCTTGGTTAGCAGGCCCTCAGTCCAAATCAAGCAGACCAGCCAGACACCTTCACAGGCAAACTTAGATCTAAGCTAAACAAACCAAAGCCACATTTCCACCCCTATCAGCTATCCAAGAGCCTGTTGCTATGGAAATAGGAGGCCCATTTGCAATCCACCTTACTTACTCCAGAAGGCATAAGTAATATCAGTTAACCTGACAGAAGTGTACACATGTACATATGGAGGGGGGATAAGGCTGAGATGGACAAGTCAAGAATTTCCCTGATGGCACCTGAAATTGAAAAGCTGTTCAGCATTGTCTAATGATCTTTCTTCATGCTACATGTACAACCACATTTGTTAACATTTCCAAGCCATTTCTCCCAAAATAAACTTAAAAAAAAAGAAAAAAAAAAAAAACATGAACTGAGGGACAAAGAAAAAGTTTTTGAACTAGATGCAAAGTCTAATCCTGATGAAACTGGGAATAATGGTATATAAACCATATCTAAGCAGTCTATCAGGAGAAACCTCCCGAGCAAAAGCACATTTGACGGGCGATAAACCCGTACACACCTGGCACATATACATGTACAAGCAGACTAACCCCATCTTGCACCCTCCTAATGAACAGGCTTATCTCCAAAAATGACAGACAGCTTCTTATCTATACTGCTTAAAAGTTGGCATAACATTGCCATTTCCCTTCCACCTTACAGCACTAAAGCTTCACCTCAACAAACAACAACATCAATTGGCTGGGCAACAACATAATGAGCCGAAAACTGGAACAGACATACCGACGAAAAACATAGGAGATGGTTGATTATCCTTCTTCAGATGACTAATTCATCTCAGAAACAACACTAGTGCACATTGTCGCCAATGAGCATGTCGACCACCAAGTGTGCTATCACTAAAAGTGAGACGGAAAAACAGTTGTGTACTTCACAATATTATTATGCTGCCCTGAACTAGCTTCACCTACATGTTCTTGACATTTCAGAGATATCATTATTAAAGTGAAAGAAAGCAAAAAAAAATACCATCATAAAAATGCACCCTAAACCTCTTCTACTCGTTTGCAGGTGTTTCTTTGAACTGAATAAAATGGAGCCAAATTCTTGAATCATAGGGAAGCTTTTCAGACAATAAAACTGCCGATAATTGATAATGTTGGATGCCAGTGGCGTGATGAACAATGTCGCCAGTTGGCTTATGCACCTTGATAGTGATATTCCACTTGACACCTAAACTGGACAAAAAAGCCAACGACAGGATTCAAACAGCTGACTGCACTACAAATGATATGTATGAAAGTGCACAAAGACAGCATGGTACCTGGTATTAATAAAACATCTACTGCTCACTCTTATGAACTTGGAATATGCGCAATACATGTAGTTATACGTGATCACATGTTTCCTGAGAGGTACATGAGATTGTACTGTGCTGGAACCTTTCATGCAAAAAGGTTCCAGCAAAAACTCTTGTGCAAAAATCAACCAGTTCTGGAAATATTACAAGTAAATCATAAAGTCAATTATCTCAATTTTCACTACATGTATCTACGTGTACACGTCTGATGAACACACCTAAAATTATAAATTTTTACTTTAATAGTTTAGTTTTTAATTTAATTTTTAACCTGAAAAAGCTAAAAGGTCATCAGGACATAAATGTTAGTTATGAATATGGAACATTTACATGTGTTCATGAGAAATGAGCGGGTAACTGCAGTTAAAATTTATAGCAAATCTGAACTGTTCAACTGGGAGCCTCTGGGTGATTTCATATGACAATGCTTTGTAGGTTTTGCTGTGAAACACTCGTCTGAACGGCTGCATAAATGACTGGTCAACTTCAAATTCTCAAATACAAACACACAGAAGAGAAACACTTTGACCTTCTTTGACAGAAGAGAAACACTTTGAGAAACACTTTGACAAATTCTCTTTGAATATTTTCTACCGCTGAAAACAAATACAATCCTATTCAGTGCTACTTTGGGCACAGTATGGGACCAGTTAGCAAACCCTCTGATCTGATCTTCTAGGTTCCCCTTAGGACTATGGTTAACTTCTTCTGTCAGATACCAGGCAACAACTGATATAAATTCAATTACCCTTCTATCTCAGTCAATTACATCCACTCCATGTAGATAATTCTTTGTCTCTCAACAAGACCATATGCCTCTTGAACAGGGCAATAAATTCTGGAATAACCCAGTGCCTTATGTTAGATAAGTCAAACAGGAAGTCTCAGCAATAATTTGGATGAATGGCAGCGTTGAATACCAGAGCTGTAACTAGAAACAGCCGCAAGAAGGAGACTATGCTTGGCAGTCAGGTGGTTGGCCTTTTAACACAGATGGTAATTCAGGAATATTATCAAGCAATAAAGGCTTAAGGGTTAAAGGAAGATTCATTTACCACAGTATCCCCAAAATCTCTACATCTTTGAATGCTTACAAGCAATATCAGAAAGCAGACAAGATTAGATCAACCTTTTTTCTTTCACACATATCCATCATAAAAATTCTTTTAAATCTATTTGTATATTGTTTCACACAACGTTAAGCAGACAATGAACCAGTCACATTAATCTAGACAAAAGCGGCATTTTAATTTAACTTGCAACGTAAACTATTAAATCATACAAAAACAGGGCATACCTGGCATGTGGGGTGGATGTTGATGCCTTGTATTTTCCATGTGACCAGACACAGTGCTCCTGTTACTTACAATACTATCATCCAATTTGTCTGGTAAAGTAAAAAGTATAAATTAGAGGCAGAATGGGTAAATGCATACGCTCTCAAGGTATTACAAGGGACTTTGCTGGTATGAAGATATAGATCTTCAACAGCATTATTTACTTTTTAAAAATTTTATTATGATTTTTTTTTTGTACATTTGCATGATGTGTACAATTTTGAATGAATTAACAGAAAGAAATACAATTTTATTAGACAACATCTGATTCCATTAGAAACCTGTTTTAAAGCCTGAAGGATTTTCCAAGTTTAGTATCTCCTTTAAGATTCTATTGAACTGGTTATACCCATTAACCATTGCTTCAAATTCTAATGCATGTAGCAGAAATTTCCCAGCTCATATCCTGGAACAGCTGACCAAATGTTGTAAGGCTAACATCTCCAAAGCCTTTGATGATTGTCCACTTGCTTGTACCAGATTTGTTCAACAAGGTGCTTGGCACAGATAAATATAGCTACATGTACATGTTCCTGAAACTGAAGACAGGGGGCTTTAACCTGCCCAAATATCTGTGGAGAATTGCTCATGTCCTCTGGCTAATTGCTAACACAGACCCTTTACTTGTTACCACTTATCTCAAGTACACCCACCAGACCATGTGTCTACACTAACCTTGGACACTAAAGCTAACATGCCTGTACACAGCATAGAATATTATGTTCCTGGCACTGCCTACAGCACACCAAATACACCCTATCTACACCTAGACACATGTGGACTGGAATAAAATAGAAGATACTCCCTAACCATCCACAAAGATGTATTTAAATATATTTTGTACAATTTGTTACCAGTATGTAAGGCTATATAATGTGAAAGGGCAATGTAATGGCCAAATAATAAATACATTTACATATTTTAAAGACCATAATGTATTTTAAAGACCATAATGTACCTTCTTTATTTTGTCTGGTGGCTTCATTATTCAAACATCCCGATCACAACAATGTAGAACAAGGGGAACCAACAGTACCCTTATGTGTTATCCATTGTAACAAGGAACATGTAGTCTCACCTGAAAGGTTAGATCCATGCTGGGAATCCCGATCGGCCCCAGAAAAGAAATATGCACCTGGAGCACTCGAGAAACTGGTGTCTCCTAATGACTTCTGTCTCACCTCATCAGGTGTCTTTGGCTGAAAGTAAACATCAGGTTTGTCAGAACATTTTTAGTATCACTTTTTATAAAATTCAATTCTTGTATGAAAATGTTGAATAATGTGGCCAGTAAGGTAAGAAAATTTTCAATACACTCCACAAATGAAAACAATCATGCCTGGCAGATACCTTCATGTTGGATACTGTTATATACGTATTTGCGGTACCAGCAGATAATCTCTTATCTTCAGATAATATAATCTCCAGTCAGCACGGCCACCATGAGTTAATAAGCTCATCTGTATTCTGGAACACTATCATTAATCATTCATGTAATCAGCATTAGGAGAGAAATAGATATATTTGCTATACCCACAAATGGAGAGACACATGCATATATCTGGTGCATATGCATGGTCACAAAACATCAATCTTCTTCTACCCGCTCCAGGGCCACTTTCCAAAAACTTTCTCTTACAGTAATATTTCTCCAACATGTGCATGACGTTGCCTGTAGGTTACAGCACCATAAGGCAACGTCATTTCTAAGAAATAAAAAGTTACGAAATATTTACAAAGTTTTTGAAAGTGGTAACGTCACATTTTTCATTGGTAGTGATGTGTAACTCACTGGTTTTGAAGGTTTCTTGCTTCTTCCTGGAGTACCTGTAAGGACAAATTATAACTACATGTATTATATCAATTTAATGTACTCTACCTTTAAATTTACTAAATGTTCTCAATCATTAGTTAATGATATATAGTGCCGCATGTACACCTTTTGTGTATTTCACGCAGACAGTAAAAGAGCCAAAAAACAAGAACCAAAAAGAGCCAAAAAACAAGAACCAAAAAAAACCACAAAACACAATAACAGGAGCATATGTACAGGTATAGTGACTTATTGAAAAAATTTATTTTTTCAACTTCTTTGTTCCCAAAAATCAAGTCGAGGTATTTCTAGTAGGGACTGTACAAGTATCATCAGTGAGAAAGCCTGAGGGTGTGTATTTTCTTCGGGCAATGGAAAATCGGGCAATGGAAAATCAGCCAATGCCTTCAGCCTCTGTTTTAACCATCAGCCCTTGGCTAGCTTCATGACAAATGGCTTCAACAACACATCTGGACATGTATGCTAGCCTTAACCTCATTGCTCCCCTGATCAAGTTCCAGTTAATCCACCAGGACTTACTTGTACCCAAACCTCTCACTGATCACCCACCCACAGCCCTGACCAAGGGAGCTATCCCAGATATATACATTACACACTCAGTGATAAATCAAACAGAAGCTAAATAACCAAAGTAATTAGGGCATCTATCAGTTCACCATTTTGCACAGGTGAGAAAACAAAGATAAGAAGTTCTCCCTGCCAACTAACCATTATCAGTATGTGAGTTAAGAGGAAGAGATAAGACAAAATTTTAGCTTGGTTAAATGGTCCCAATAATTCACCTGAGAGGGAGCTACATTTTGGACATGGTCAGGTGTACAGCAGCAACTATTTATCTAGTTATGCACATGTTAACATAAAAGCAACTTTATGAAGCTGAAATATACACATTTATACATGATGTACTGCTAAAAGTCATTTGACATCGTAAGCGAGAAACAACTTTATTTGCTGACAAAAGCTAACAAAACTAGATGTCTGTAACCATCAGGTGTTAGTATGCCGTTATTTCCCGACGGATCATTCTTGTGATTTGACTGGTATATACATATTTACTTGGGTGTTTTGCTGAGATTCACCGTGTAATAATCAGTGGTGATCTCAGTTCTTACACTACCACTTTATCCCACATGAATTCCACCCGGCTCCCAGTAAATAGCCTCAGTGCAGACGAGATGGCAGATCTCTGTGAAGGGTAATCCAACACACCAAGATGTTTAAATATAGTTTTGTTTTGAGTATATTTTTATCAGTGTATCTCCTCCCATTTCAATGTGGCAGCTCTGCAGCCTTAACAGGCACATGTTTACATTGGCTGCCTGGCTCCTAGGATATAATCATGGGTAATTCTCCCCATAGAGGAGCATGCCATTTTCAAAACTCCCACTCATCAGTATCCCACAGTTCAACTCACACAGGCAAAAATAAAGTTCCAAAGTAAGAAAACTATGTGATTCTACCCAATGTACTGTACTACTTGCATGACCCACTTCACTAGCTCTCGCTGTTTTACAGTATACAGATGTATACCTTTACTAGGTGGCATGCAACATTCATGTACTTTTATGCTCCTGCAATGAGCTAGATTTATGAGGAAACGGATGTTTTTGGAGCTAAAATATGCTTAAGATAAACAGAAATGAACACCGACAACTATCAGTCTGAAAATACAAATTCTGGATAAGTTTCTCAGAATTTGGCCTTTGAAATATTAAGTGGAAACGGCTGCAACGATTCCTCCAAGTTCCAGAGTAGCTAAAGAGGTAAATGAACAGCTCACAAGAACAAACACAGGCTCCAAGAAAGACCTCCTGAGTTAAATCCTAGGCTGTCACTTCAATGTTCTTCACAGCCAATAGTGTACAACTAGTCTCCAAAAGCAACACATTTTATTATGACCATGCCATAAACAATCCCAAATAAGAGTGCACAAACAGTAATTAATAACATCTGGTGTCCATATGAACAAGTACGTATTGTCTGATCCAATTAAAGCATAGAATATTTATTATTTCACAGATGCTTTACAAGCACAGATTAATCCAAACTACCACTAAAATGATTATAGCTGGCATGATAAATACTTTTTCACAGAAGTTTTAACAGTGTACACATGGACAGAAAGTGAAGTGAAGTCTGCAAATTTCATGAAGGTATTTAAAGACTTAAAGTAGAAATTTTCACTGATGATGGGTAAATATGTAATGCTAAGCTGAATTTTTCCCTTACACAGCAGCTGTCAGGTTAGCAATGATACTATTTTTTTTATATTTTTCAATGTTCATTATAAGGACTTTGAAAATAAGAAAATTTGAAGATTGAAACTATCCCTGGAATGAAGTATTTATATGTAAATGTGTTTTTTTTTTTCTCTTTTTCTCTTTTTTTGAATGTTCAAAATTATAGTGCAGGAATTTCCACAACATAAATAAATTCCTGTTCATACATTAGGGTGCAGAATTACAGTACCCTAATTCCTCACTGTTTTTGCATATGAAAAAGCAAATTTCAGTACAATTTAAGCATATTTATACATTGGTTGGATTGGTCAATCTTAGGGCTTTACCAAAAGTATAATTTTATCAGTCTACACAGAATAACACCTTTCAAACAAGCGAAACATTTAAAGAATTACAGCAGTATTGATAATGTCCAATCTTTTTCTGGTTTCTTGTAAAGCATGATATACATGTACATTTAGGTAATTATTTTGTGAGTACGTAATGACTTCCTAAAATAACAACATCTCTTATAGATTTCCCTTTTTTCTGCTGATAATTTAATAAAACTTGATTCAAATTAAATCTTGACAGAACATGTAACATGGTCTTTTCCTTAAGACCTTTTAATTATAAATGTGGGTTTATCCAAGAAGCCAATTTTCAATGTCTTATCAGCTCACCATATTAAAGTGATCTACAGAACAGGTCATAAACTCATGGATGGTATGTCATCATCATTAAGTACAGCAATTCTTGAACCCTTTAGCATGTTTGCAAAGTGTTCATTCACGCATATTCTGAAGGCATTATTCTGTGTAGACTGATAAAATTGTACATTTTTTCTTTTCAAATTGGCCAATCCAAACAATGTTTTTTTCTCTCTCCAAAATCATATTAAGAATGTTCATAAATTGCACTGAAATTTGCTCTTTCATATGCGATAAGGTTGAGGAATTAAGGTAGTACATGCCAGTTTTCCACTCGCATGAACCACCATCTTAATTGGAGGTTTTGCTGTAAAGCCATTTCATCCAAAAGGTGGCAAATAAATCTGACATCAGCCCATCAATAAATACAGCTATCAGCAGGTATATATAAAGGTGGGGAATATCCCAGCTGTCAGCGCTATCAGCTCACTAAAAATACCAATTTATATACAGACTGACAGATCAGTCTATAGCTAAACAATACCTAGTAACATCCTCATAACAGTCTAGATATTATGAGGATGGGGGGCACCTTGTTTCCCAGTTTTACGAGAGCAGCGGTAAAAGAAAAAACATCCTCTGGCACCAAATAAAACAAGCAGACACTGTTCAAGTCTTACAGCTGGTGAAGCAAGAGCATTTCTGCTCACATGTGAAATGTAAATACAAGACCATATCAGAGCATCATGGGGAAGCCTAACAAATATACAGTTACACACATACACAGTCGTACATGTATTGTGTACATGTACATTTACATTCGTAGGTCCACAGTGGGAGTATATTTATAATAAACCTACATGTTCCACTTATCGTCTGATCTATGTCTACAACCCTCACAACAACAAGAAAGCCAACTTGATAACTATCAAAATAATGGACAAAATATACATCAGTAACTAGTCTATATAAAAAACAGTTTTCAAAATGACCAGAGCTGGCTGAAAAAAAAAAAAAAATGCCTTGCTCCTTGTGACCATTTATCTTGATTGCCTGGCTATGAAATTACAGTGCAACCTACATGTACTTTACAGTTCTGGCCTTTTCTAATGCTAACTGAAAACCAAATACACATATTCATTTTAACAGAATTTTCAAAAAACAAAACAGAAAGAAAAACAGAGCAGTCCATTGGAATAACACCTGTCACTGTGTTCTTGAAAAGAAAGGCAACAGTTTGCACAATGCACTCTTGTAAGTGTGTTATTGTGCAATGAGTGACTCTGGGAATGTTTTGCCTTGGGAATATGCAATGCGTCCGATCTAACACATGTGTATTGCACTGAGTAGTATTCATCCTGGCTGAGATCCCTGTGATATTACTTTCACAGTCTCTCAAAAGACTCTCATCACAATTTATCACAGGTGTTTAGAACATAAACAAGGTATTAACAGTCCACTTAAAACATTATATATGCGCTTACATATTTCTTCCTTACATTTTGTTTATTTTGTAGTTCTATTTTCAGGTACGGTTTGCAGGAGAATTCATTAGAGACGGGACACAGACACGTATCCTATATGTGAATGCAGAAAAACAATGTGGCGAAAATACACCAGCCATAGTGTATGTATGTGCAAGAATGAATGAATGATTATGGCTTAACGCCACATCGGCAATATTTCAGCAATATCGCGGCGATGTATGTGCAAGATGATCGAAAATTTGAGACGCACATGTGAATTCTTGAATTCACATCCTGGCATTTGGTATGAAAATAGCTTCATGTCAAACAAAAATATTTGGGAGAATAAATTATTTGCAGTTATCCATTAAAATCTTGACGATAAAAGGCTGAAAGAAAATAGCACCAAAAATACAAAATGAACCTACCTCCTCTTTGAACTACAATGGTTGTTTCTTTTTCCTTTGGGCATTCCTTTAGAAATTGTGCCACTAGGGAATGAGACATATCTCGTACGTTGTTATGGTTCACTTCTAACAATATGTCTCCTTCCTGTAAGTTTTTACACCGTGGACGATCAAGGATCTGTTTGACTTTTTGACCATAAGGACTGTCTGCTATCGTGAAACCAAATCCCATTGAACCCCTAACAATGTTAACACTAAGAGTTTCAGGTTTTCCATTGATAAGACCCAGCACATCAGGAGTGTCACCATTGTCCACCATGTCGTTGTGGTTGCTGTCACGATGGAAATCCGGCTGAGATATGCTAGAGCTAATTTGCATACCTGCAGCTGATCTTGTGAGATCTGGTAATGATTTCATGCTACGCTGCGAAGTATTCAGTCTATCCGAGTTGCTGCGTCCACTACGATTGCTAGAGTACATTGGGGAGCCTGCGTTCAAAGGCCCATGGGGCATTGTCACAGCAACTGTGGTGAGAATTTCAGTATCAGGGTCATCCGGGTCAAAGGGTAAAGGATAGCCCCTACACACCTCGAGCTCCACTTCAGATCCTGGAGTTATTGCCTGGAATATGGCGATGACATCCTGATGAGTGTATCCCAGTACACACTGACCATTGACAAAGACCAGCACATCACCTACAGAACAATACACAGAGAGCATTGTACATGTAAATTTACTGCTTTAATTACATATATTTAATATACTTCATTTCCTTTTTTAAGCAGTAATAAATTGATTGTAGCTGACAACATGCTGGAAAAATATATTCCTCATAAAAACAAAACCCAATGAGCACAAAATGAAGGCAACAGTTTAAATGTAGTTCAACACAACCTGTTGATTCACAGCAAAGTATCAGAATATTTGTTGTATCAATCTACATGTACTATCTGTGTCTCGTATAAATTTTCCATTATGAACCACTTTGGCTATTTGAAGGGTATAGGCATAAGAGAAAGGGACCACAAGAGTTACTTCCCCTAAGTTCTTCATTGGGTTTTACGTTCAAAGTAAAATGCAATTTGTACATATAAATACAGATACATATAGTTAAAGTCTATATTCATCAACCATCTCACCATATTTTATGGCATCTGCATCTTCATGTATAAACATATATGTTCATTATCAGGTATATCCACATGTGTATACCTCCAATACATACTCAATATTTATTACATTTATGTCCATCATGAGAGATATTAAAGTATACAGGTAACCACAGATCCTAATATTAACCGTTTTTATTTTTCCGTTTGAAATGGACATAAATTAAGGGAGAAGTATATGGGAGTTGTTAATAAGTCTCTGATAGATATGGTTTTTCTTTGTGTGTAATGGATACTTGGTGAGTGGGACTGCCAGCCTGTGAGTATGCAGGCAGATGGTTTTTGGTAGGGCCTCATCAAGGCTGTCTTGCTAAGGAGCCTCCTCGCCACTTCACAGGTGAGAAGATCATTAGAGTAACCAGCCATTGCCAAGTTTACATGTTTACTGTCAGTGGAAGATCAACACCTTCTACCTGCATGACTTCTACAGGTACATATATTCCAGTCCCAGTCTACCTCAGCTGGTGTCTAATGACATGTGGAAAACGACTGTACCTGTATTCTTCACCTGAATACACCTTTATGTATCCTTTTTTATCCAAGGTTTATACAGCCATCATTAACATGGCCAAAAGAGTTGCTAACGATCACAGAGACCACTCATTCAGCCCTAGGCTGTTAATATCTTTTTGTATGCACAGATCAAACACCCCATATCCAAGACATGTTCTATAAGGCATTTAGATAGTAAACTAGTTTTGTACAGTGAAAACATCCTTCTCAACATTATTGAATTGTACGCGTGTATTCATGTCATATGGAAACAATTCCATCATGAAGAAGAACTTTATTTTAGTTGCACACATATTTTCTTGAAGATCAAAAAATTGGTAATGAGTACATGTGTGAATTTTCACAGGGTATTCCAGTTGGCGATTTATTGGGTTAACAGATATACTGAATCTCTTGGAAACAGACATAAATGCAAATGACAAAAGCAATCATTTATTGCCAAAATGCCAAAAGATTATACAAATCCTATCTCTTACGACCTTTATATGACATAAGTGATATACAAGAAAGATATATTTTCAAAAATTTTTTATCAACATTTTCTAAAATGGACCAGGTTTCAAAGCACCACACACTGTTTTTAATGGAACTTAATTCACATACCATACACCACAGGTATCTCCAAACATATTATACACCACTAGTGGAACACCCACATAATCTCTGGTGCATGGAGACCTTGGGCTCTTGGTTTATCTGATCGAATTAACCAGCAGATACCAGCTCAGATACTGTTACCTCTTCCTTATTCCCAAAGTAACAGGAAGGGCCACCAGGTCACCCACATCTGGTGCCAGTGTATGACTGCTGCTGTCCAGGATCAAGATGGCAGACAGACTCTGCCTCTATGGATTTGGTCTACTGTATCCTGGATCCACAGCAGGGCCAAATGTTTGCCATACAAGCTACTCTTAGGCCAGCTTCATGTCATTGGGGGGTTGAAAGACAAGTGACATCTGCTATCTTTTCCAGACCTGCCCCCACCCCTTCCCTGGCATATTTCTTCCCTGGCATACCAACAATGACCAAGTTTAGGGCTATTACTGTTTCTTTTGCATCCTTTTACAATTGTATTTTCTCTCTCAAAATGAATCCCATGAGAGTTTTCAAGAAACAAAGACTGACTTATTCTTGAATGGTATGGCGAGTGAATTGTTAATTGTCAACTGGAGTGACTTAAGGAGTTCTAAGTTTCGAATGGAAAAAGTTTCATGAATGTTTTCCAGATACCTTTGTTCTTTAAGGCACTAAAGACTTTCAGGTAAACATATTTTTACATTGTGTCTGAAATGGAAGGTCATAGAATACTACAGTTTATACACATTATGAATACATGTATATAGAAAACTTTTCCAACAGTATACAGTACCTGTTTTGAGTCTGCCATCTAGATAAGCTGGCCCATTTTCCACCACATTTTTGATCTGTAAAAAATCTTGATCAGGTTCATTGCCACCAACAATGGTAAACCCTAATCCTCTGGAACTTTTCACCAAGTTTGTGCGAACTGTTTCCCCGTTTAACTCTGATGGGTTCTTTGTGAAAAATGGCTTCTTTCTGCTTTCATAGGCTACAAGCGAAACAAGATAACACCATCATGGCAAACAAAAGACAATTGCTAAGGTTTCCAAGAAAGTTCAAGCACAACATATGTACAGTACAGGCTGAAGTACATTAGTTTAAAACAAAAAGATATCTTAATTTTATACAATCAGAGTGAATCCCACATCATTTGTGACTCTTCTTTAGCTCAAGACTCAAGATATATGATGCTATAAATTTATTGCTTACATTGATGTGGATGCCCTGTTAAAATTTAGAAAAATCAAGCAAAACACTAAGGGAAATACAAGGAAACCAAAAGACAGTCTACATCTACTTATACAGCTTATATAACAGATCTACCCATGATAACATGATATTTAAAAGTGATGGAAAAGATGAAAATGTGGCACTTGTGTGTTGATGTATGTGATATGAAATAAGCAAGGTATGGGAAATTTCACATGTACCTCAAGAAACAACAAGGAAAGTGCAACCAATACCAGGTGACATTAAGAGGCATTTACGGACAAGCTTATAGAATCACGCCGACAGATCAAAATTACTAGCATCTTCGTAATTTTCTGTACTACATTTAATCAACCACCTAATCACCTAATATTCACAACTTAGTCTTTGGCCCCCTGGCATAACTGGCCCATTTATGACCACCAAAACAAAAATCCTTACACTAAAAAAAATTCTTGTGATGGAATACAATGTATGTCTGACATCAGGATGTCTAGATTTTAATTCAACGGCAATAACAGGTGTATCCTGCTATTAAATACCAGACACAAGCATGTATATATAGGTTCAATATGAACCACTGCATTATTGTCCTGTGTTTCCTTGTGTCTCATGAAAGACAAGCCATTGTAACCAGTTACATGTACATGATTCAACAAATAAAACTCATTTTCATAACCTTTCCATTACAATATTAACTAATTTCTATTAATAATTTTTCATACATTCAAATCACAAATGTCTACAGACTATATATCAAAATAATGGCATGCTAATTATTTTTCTATATTGCAGCCAACTATACATTCTACTTCCCAAATCTATGATAAAGGCTAAGAGAAACCATCACCCACTAATCACATTTCTGCCATCACCAATTTTGATCTGAAGAAACCACAAAGAAGTGAAACCGACTTGATCTAAAACAGGTGTTGATTTGTAGAGGAGTATTACTACCTGGAGGCGCTTTTCTGCCATTCATGTCCGATTCGCTGTGGGTACGTTTTGGGGAATCACTTCTTGCCTTCCGTGAACGGGGGAAGGTACCTGAACCATCGCTCGCTGTGGAGAGACACAGGTTGAAACAGGACATCCTTACACGATTAACGGGACACACATGAAAAGTCGGCAGGGCAGGTTCTACAGGCTTATTTCATCAACAACAACAACACTTTGAAGGCAATGTGGTAATGCCAGCTAAACAAAGAGGTGGACTCTGACAGCTGCCTTGGCATCATCATTACACATGCCTACACTGGTTACCACCAAAGGATGCACTAACAGTTCAGTTCCCAGTTACAGTATCCTGTGTCTGAATGGGCTGCTAAGTAAGAAGGATGGAGAGAGGTAGGCAGGCAGCCCAGAGCTCAGCACCAGAGTCAGTCCTGCACAGGCTGCCTGACCCAGCCCAGCAGGGGAGACTAAGGCACAGGCAACACCAGCCTAGCAGAATGTGCGAACAGATTAAAACCATAAGACTGAGATGTGTTCTGAATAGAATGGCCTGATTCCTTTTGAAAACAAGTGACTTTTTAGGGTCTAACCAAACAAGAGTCTCAACAGGAAGTCTTGGCTAAAGTCACCAAGTCCAAAAGTCATTTGCAGAGCACTAACACAGTCTTGGGGGTCAGAAAGTAATGAGCTATACTTGTGTTGACTTAGGAGGAAATAATCACCACAGAAGAAATAAAACAAATTGAAAATGACCCACTGACAGGGCAATGGCTTTAACAACAGATGCTTGGTGGGTCTGCAGTTTCAGGGTCTCCAGACTCCACAAAAAAGATGGGGCCATTATCACACATAGCAGAGGTTTGTACTTGTAGTTTTGAGCTAAGACAAAGACATGTGCAAACTGTACGACGAGGCACTTTTTAACTCACTGACCATCTGTGCAACACGTAAGCATACACAACACAACAATGCTTACAACAAATAGCAAGAAGCAAATTGGTGATATGTTATCTAGAATGGGGGGAGGGAGAAAGATGCAGTTGTAAAATGGTGCTGATGATATGAGGTAATTAAATACAGGTATGATCATGAGAGATGAGTGAATAATGGAATGATCCTGAAAGTAAACCACAACAGCTCACAAAACACTGTGGCAAAGAAACAACCAAAGCAATTCTAAACAATTTAAACCAAAAAAAGCGAAGGTAATATATTTCATCCTTAAGAATTTTCAAATTTTCCAAAAAAAATAAAAAAAAATACATAGACTATGATATATAAATAAATGGCAATTCATGAACACAAAAGATAACACTTTCAATTTACAGCTTCATAAATTGCCAAAAATGAACAGAAAAAAATTCTTGACTTACCCATGTCATCACTTTTCTTGGCAGAAGTTACAGGGTTCTCATACTGAGTTCGCCGATTAACATGACTGCAACAAGAAAGTGTCAGTTCATTAAATGGGGCATCCACTTGTTTTCATTTTTCATGAAAACCATATTATCCAGGCGTAACAGAAAATGTATGCATCATCGGTGTGTACATGGAACTAAACAGAATGAATATGTAAAAGGCAGCATGTACATTTCTACATTTTGTCAGTCAACAAACTAAGAGCGCAACTCACTGATCATTGGAACCAAAGGGCTACAAGCCACTGCTTAGACAAAACAAAGAGTAAGTAAAGAATGTCTAAAGAACAGAAAAGATACGACTCACAAACACAAAAGTTGACCTGATGTCGAAACGGAATATTTACCACACACAAATATACATATTGCGGATGTCTTAGTCTGCTCTGCTTCTTTCTACAATAAAACACTCAACTAGTGCATACTAAGACAAGCTTTTGACACCAGGTCCTAAAGGAGGTCATTCCTTTTAGAGCTCAAGTTTAACCACAACAGAGGGAAAACTTCATTCCACCGCTAAAACAGCCAGGAACCATCTGGCTGCGAAGTTATTTAAAAAACTCTGCATGAGTGATACTTGAGACACAAAGGTAGACCAAGATCTAATTAATATCACATGTTTTTCTCTCTCTCTCAAAGAGAGATCTTTATTAATCTTCAGAAAGAGACGGCAGAAGCCCAGATACCAAATGACTGGGAAGCGCTCTTCTTGTTTGCAGGGAGAAGTAAACTTGTGGGACATCTGGTGAAGCCATAAAGCACCCATTGCCTTGGAGACCATGTCCTCATTTTTTCCCCCTGAAATTCCCCATGACACCTCTCTTATCTCCTCCCTGTGACAGCTATTTACACATGATGTAAGCTTTCAAATAATTGTGAACCAGTTCGAGGACAGTTAAATTACAATGCTGAGCATGCTTGTCGAAAACATGATTCTTAGAGAAACTCTTCAGTGTTGACAGAAAAACCCACATCAGACACATAAATTGATTACTTACTCGATATAATAGGTTCCATAGTGGGGATCCTCCACTTTCTCCCAGCCATATGGTAGCTCTAAAATACAACAAAATAGAAATCGTTAGATTAACATTCACTCAGGCCATCATTTGAGATGGCCAACCATCACACAAACAGCTACCCATTAACATGTTCTTCTGATAACTGCACTATTTCTATCCATTTCCTCTTATCTTCTGCTGGGAATGAAGGGTGTACACACAGCTCTGGGTATCAATTCATCCTCCCATTCACCAGCAGACAGGACAGATCTGAAGCCCTGCCCTGTTACTTCCTTATCTATACTCTCCTTTTCCAAATGCACATACTTTTACTTTACTAAGTTTGAATGTTTCTCCCAACACTATCCTTCAGTATTGCAGCTGCTAAAAATTAATCATTGTAGGACACTCTCTTCCTCCTACTTTACTGGCAAAAAGTGAACAGCGAACAAAGAACATCAACTTTCTTTGCATTAGAGGGCTGCCCACTGGTGTGTGTGTGTGTGTGTGTATATATATATATACACACATCTATATATATATATATATATATATATATATATATCTATATGTTACCAGTAATTTAAAAATTTGAATCAAATATCATTTACTTCTGCTAGAATATTTATTGTCTAGTGCCATAGAAAAGTAAATACATGTATGTACGTGAATATTAGTTTAACATCAACAGAAGTAATACATGTAAATATGAATTTTGAGACAAACTTTCTATTAAACCTGAATGTGAACATGCTTACTTTACGATGGACTCATGGAAATAATTTAAGTACTTTACCGGGTCAGAAATTGCTTAAAATGAAGCTTTTAAAAGAATATTACTAAAACATACCTACATACATATTACTATAATCACATTAGCCAATGATAGGGGGTGCTTTCATTAGAAAACTTTCATGTTCAATGTAATATGGAAGCAACAACAAATCTCGAAAACTTTAAAAGACGTAGACAAATTTTAATTAACTTAAACGTGGGATTTTGAAATTTTGTTTCTACATGGAAATCCTGCCTAATAAGATTGATTGGTCCTGACAGTTTCTTACTGGTGTAAATTTGGGAACAGTACAGAAGCTAGCAAATATGTTTCTCCAAAGGATTAGGACTATATGGCTCATCTCAGTTCAGTGCTCACATGGCCAGCTGGACTCAAGCATGCTCAGGATATATGGAATCTGACAGCCTGCAGAAATTGGGCTCTTGGCTTACATTTTGAACATTCCAACAAAAATGTTCAAGTCCTTCACTGAGATAAGTATGAAAAGAAAGGCTAGGCATGGAAGTAAACTTTTCCAATTCCACTTTACATGCAGATTTTTATTTGTTTGCTCTCCATAACAAGAAGTACTAGTTAATCAAATATTGCACCTATAAACTTTCTAAAAAAAATTGTACAGCAGTTAAAACTCATGCAAAAATATTGAAAACCGGGACACAAAGAAAATGTAAAACTTTAAGGCACAGTGCCTAACAGAAAAACCTACTTGCAAACTGTGTGTTGTGGGTATGCGGGAAAGGCTTTAGTTAAACCATGAACTGGATATTTAAAGATTTCTCCCAGATTTTCCTTGTGAAACAGAAATGTTTACTTTTATTCCCTGCTATTTATCTTCACTGTCTTGGCAGCAAGGGTGGGTGTTGAAGACTTAGCACATGGCCTATTGGCTTCATTTGAACCATTACTGTCAGCACAGGGCTGGCATGCCAGCAGTACCATGTATACTGACCATACTGCCCAGGCCTAACATAACATAGAGCAAACAGTTCCCATGCAAGGGACTCTTGATAACTTAAACCCCCTGAACACACGTCTGCTTTTAACAGTCCAAACAACCCAGTTTACCTTAATTCTTAAGCCAGTAAAGAACTGAACTGAACTGCATTACCGTAAGATAGTTCTGTGAAGTCACTTGTAAAGACTTGTAGTGTATATTGTCTGCATGGAGTCAATCAATTCCATTGTGACTCCTAGACATGTTAAATAAAAAGTTTTTGGCACTGCTTAATTTGAACTGATCAACCAATGTATGAACAAGTTTTAAAGATTTACCAAGAATGAAATCTTTTATGAACAGGTGCTTACTCACTGTCTGTTTAACACCAGGAAGAATGACACATGTGACCATTATATAACATATCAAGATTACATAATCAACGGTCAAAGGACCAAGTCCACAATCTTAATGTTAAAAGTTGAAATTGGCACACACCTGTCATTATAAGATGGTCAAAGCAAGTTCTAAAATCTTTTGTTTTTTCTTTTTTTTTGACTTGCAATGCAATTGTCTCAAAAAGATTTGACAAGCATTTTTCACATGTTATTGTTAGATGCTGAATCATTATGACCTAGAACTCTTTTGAAAATAAAGGCAAGAAAAGTACTGAGCTGTACATTATCCACAGTCCTATACACAGACCAACTTCCTGTACAATTCAAATTTGGCCTATGATCGCTATTGCAACTTCAAAAGTTTACAAATGCAAGCTGTGCAATTTATCTTTACAATCAACTGCAAACTCAATGGTAGGGTCTACCGTCACCATTGAGCACAAAAAGCATATTCTTAATGTTAAGCTCATCATAGCTTATTTAATTTTACAATTACATAAACAGGATAATTATATTTAAAATTTTCATGTGTGGCACACTTATTTTGAAAACTTACATGTATTTAGTATGCCAAATATATTATTAAATATAATATTTTGAAAATATTAGAGTGGTAGTTATTCATGTATCAAATCATCTCTCTCATTTTATATGATCAAGTATCAGGGAAACTTTGTCCCATATCTCAAACATATACACTCATACTTACAAGACATAAATAACACTAGAGAATGTATCCTCCTGTAATATGGATTACCTTAAAGGATACATGAAAACGAACTCTAACACAAAGATTATGTTTCTATACCAAATGAAGAAAATTATTCCATGGAGTTTTTATTAAAAGAAAAATTTCATTTTTTAAAGGTATTTTTATACCTGTTAATTACACCTCTATTTTATGCATATTTTATGATGTCACCGCTGCAAGCTACTTAATCTCCCAACTCATCGCTGGGGCCTTAAGAAAACTTTGAAGCCATTTTCCCACCCCACGGCCAAAGGTAAAAGATTTGTTTGTACCGTTATGTTATTACACATGATAATCTGCCATTTAAGAAACAATACCAAAGCATTTCATGTATCCTTAAACACACAACACGTAACTCTGTGCAATGTTAAGATCTATCTACATTTATCTGTACATCAAAGAAACTTTTAATAATCTACAATATGCACAGCATGTAAGTACATGTAGACTGTAGTTCACACAGATATCAATCAGACAGAGATGGGGCTCCTACACCCTCCACCCTTCTCTGTGAAGCAACGTGGTCAACAGACGTGATTTTAGTGTAGCTGCTATCAGTGCCATTGGGTTGATAGACCCGACTATGCAAATGTCAAGCAAGTAGCGTAAAATCTCGCCTTTTAGCTGCGTTACCATGTAAGAGACTCCACACTGTCCCATACATATCAGTGTGAACTGACGAGACTCCTGAATGCTGACTCGGCTTATTGTATACATGTAATTACACTGACAGTTATGTCTGGTTTCTTAACGTGTGTGACATGATGAAGTTAAATCACTCTATACCATGCTCATAGCTGAAAGTGGAAGGGAAAGAAAATGTGAGTCAGGCATACAAAACACCACCAATGTAAATGTGCAATTAGTATAACGCAGTTGTTCCCCCTGAATTGCTTGCTTCTAGTCACAGAAACTTACAATATGCAACATAACAATGTAATACTGACCTGACCTATCACACTGCGTGATGCATTTAAGATCTTCAAAAATGTTCTTACTGATGTCAGAGAAAACTGTCAAAATACTTGGTCAGTTTTGCAAATTCTGTGGTGTTTTTTTTTCTTTCATGCAAAAACCATTGCTTTGTTTGATTTGCACAAACAAGTTGATGTGGATGTTGATGTAGTTTTGAACGAATGTAGAAACAAGGATTAGATGGTAAACAAAGTCCAGCAAAACGCAAACTCACATGTTGTCTTAAATTTAAAATGTTAGTAAATGTTACTTTTGGGTTACAATCAGTGTTGTTTTAAACTTTTGGGATGGGCACTGTTTGAGGAGAAACAACTCAATTCCACATGCTCCAGGCGCTTTAATGTTAAACAAAATGTGCCATGCTCAATTGTGTTAAGAGATTTTAACTATTACTGAAGCTGATTCTAAGAATTTCATAGAATTTACAAAAAAACTTACAAAAAAACAAAGGTTGAAATACCTACATTTACATACATTTAGTAAGTCTGTTAGTACACAAGCATTGTTAAAATATTAAAACATAAGTTAAAAAGTCCAAATGGAAACACCTGAGACTGAAAAGTTACCTAATACACCACCTTTGTTAGAGATCCCACCATTCTGCTCTGCCTCAGCTATAAATATGAGTAATGCAGCATTAGATCAGCATATATGACATGTCCCAAGCTTCAGGAAAACTCTAGCACTAGGACAATTTTAATTACATGTAATATTGTGGAAGTAATAAATCTGGCTCATGCAAAATATAACGGAACAGATCGCCCACAAAGAAAAGTGGACCAAAAGGATTTAATAAATAACAGAATAAAGCGTAAGTTTTTCATACATGCGTAAAAACCATGCTGAAATATTTCTGTCTCTTCGTACATCTGTCAGTCAGTCTACATGTATGTGAAAAATGCCCAACATTGGTCTTAAATTCAAAATCACAAAGTCCACTGCAAAAAAAAAAAGTTGTCACTTTGGAGGTTTGTTATCACATCATTATATTCTTTTCTTTAAACATGATTAAATTTCCTAAACACTGTAACAGCACAAAAACAGAGAAAACTTTTGAAGCTTTCTTTCTGAGTAAGAATTATCGATAAACCACCTCTATCCACACATGTATTGAGCAATGTTTATACAATAAAGGGAAGTAACTCTGACAGGTACTACAAAACTCATCATCCCAGAATAACATCTCAAAACTGGCACATGTGTCATGCTCTCATCAGTCAGACAATACACATTATCAGGGCTGTGCTGTATTCACATGTACATAGCTGCTTCCATACACATAGGAAGGGGGCGGGGAGAGAAATCTGGTAATTTAATATAAATCTATATGTAGCACTAACATGTGATTATGTCTATTATGTATGTGTCATAGATTGTTACTGAAGACTGTTAGATTTAAAAATAGCAAAGAAGAAAAAAAAACAAAAAAAAAAACTAAAATACCTTAATAATGAAATGATTTATACATCAACTTATCTCATGAAGCCTATAAATCAGCCCTAAAATACCAAATCAACTTCACATGAAATCCCAGACAATTATTTTTGCTTTGTAGATTTCATAAGTGTCAGAATAGTCACTGACTAAACCAACATGAGCCTTGCAGAGTATTATAATTCCCACTGTTGTATTCACCTCACCTGTGTATGTTACCTGAATTGCTTTAAACTTTGCTAGTTACTATTTCCCATTCAAATTGAACAAGTACTCATACAGAAAGGAAGGAAATATTTTTTAACAATTTATTTTACATTTACCTACATTGTAGGTGTACAGAGAAAATGTACCAGAGAAAACAGAAGATTTCCGTTTTGTCTACTCTAGCCATGGTGAAACACTGAGCTTGTTAGTCTTTGACTGCCACTATCATTAAGAGGTTGAATTTTTTGCTGAGTTCTTAATCAATCATGAGAATTAGGAGGTCATGTCTACAGACATTACAGTTCCTCTGATGTTTTTTCTAGTATACTTCTAGTATACTGCTGATCTATGTTCAGGTATAGGCCCTTCCCCCCATAGATTTTATCATAACATAAAGAAAGAAAAGAATGATCTGTGTTTTTTTTCTTTTTTCTTTATTCTAGTAATATGCGTATCGCCCACATGGGGAATAATAATCACGCATATAATCAGCCTATGCTTCCAACAACAGCTACAAACAGAACCATATGAATTTTCTACATGATCAACATAGAGATATTTAACTTCACCAAGACAGTACAAGTACTGTATTTCACCAAAAATTTAGCATTTTTCTAGTGACACATCTGACCTATTTCTGACTGATTAATTTGCCTTATAGCACAACTCCGAGACAGAGTTGACTGGTGAAGTTTGATCAATCTCTCATCAGAAAAACTTTGATGTTGGCATCAAAAGTATTCACTTAAGACACTTTTGTGCTTTTAAAAGTGCATTTTTACAAACAAAACTTTACGTGAAATACAGTACTTAGAATATATGTTCTGTGTGTACCTGTGTGAGTTACTTTTGCACTAATCTAACAAATTTAATATTGCTGATATCCCAGTTCATAATGTTGCCACGTAGTAGCTAGTACATGTATGCAAGTTAAACATATTAATCTCCTGACAAAAATTTGTTTCTTCGTTTTTACCTTCATATAAAAAAGAACATAATTTAAATAACACATATTTCTAAAGATTTTTGTACATCTAAATATAATACACATACTACATGAATGTAACACTGTATGTTAATATTGTACATCACAGACTACAGAAACAAAACATTGACCAAGGGCTTCTGTTCATAATTAGGCCTGACATACCTACTTTCCAGGGGTTGAAATACAAAATGTCATCAAAGCCAGTTTTACGAATTTTCCAAGGTGGGCTCACACATTCCATAATTTGAAAATCAAGTTTCCTGGCTTTTCCCACCAGGGTAGAATTCCACTACTCTCTGTGCACGGATGCTCATCACATGTTAGCCTTTACAGGTGACGTCCAATATTACATGTACATGTATACATACAAATGTAGTCCTGTAGTTGTACCTGTAGCTGTGTTAATGTCAACACCAATATTAAACCATAATGACTTTGTACAGGTATGGTCAACGTGGTAAACCAAAGGTATGTACTTAAACCTGGAACTAATAGGATTAGGTCATTAGTGCACAAATAGCTTTAATCATGACCTTACCTGTGTATATAAACACAGGCTTAATGCTGTGATAATTCAGCAAGCAGTCCTTTTCAAGGCAATCTTGGAATTGAAATAATCCAAAGGGCAGTCATTTACCTGCTACATTACCACAGGGGCAAATTCCTACTGGTTGACTTCTATAAGCACAAAACATAAATACAACATTTACGTGCCATGAAAATCCAGAGCTGGCTGTTTTGGTGAAAAGACATTTGTACAACAGTTTGAACACTTTTTGATCTTACAGGCACCATAACAATGAGGAGATTTACTTTTAGAGTAGATATTGGACAGGATAAGAAATAGGCAGGTTTATGAGCAATATCACAGCAGAGAGAAGAAAAGCTAATGAAGACAGGCACATGATTCTATTAATAAACTGCCGAAGGCACAGAAATCAAGGAGAGGTTGTTCTGGCGGATGGTGGTCACTGTTTTTTTCATACCACTTGTGCATGCAGCTTGATTAACAGAATATTGTTTACACCAACAGTCTGGGGAAAAAACACAGCCTTGGAAAAAAATTAAACTATGCTGCAGTTTTCCAAGGAGAAAAATTATGTATAGTTAGTGTAATAAAGTAATAATACATAGCCGTTGCCTTGTCAAACTGTTTGGGAAACTCGAAAGAATGTATCAATATCACAACAAAGTGTACAGGCTTTATCTTCCCATAGACTAAAGTGACAACAGATAGCCTTTAACCTTAGACGGAAACACAACATTATACTTAAATTATATTAAAGACATAAACCCACATATGCAAAAATATACGTGTCAAAGACTGGACTATTCTCACATGTACTGTAGTATGCATGTGTATATATATATGTAAACAGAACATATATGTATAGCATACACATTTGAAATGCACTGCATGTTCTCCACTATCATCTGAAGAGGTTGGTATAATATAATAACCATAGTCACCTTTTGTTGTTATATTTACACGCACACGGAAAGCGGACAAAGGAGGCAGTCAAACTGATGAATAAAATATTCACATTCCTGCCTGGATGCATCTTCCAATATACCCATGTACCAATACCAGACATGTTATTTTCACTCACATCAACGTACACACATGACCAAGGTATGAAAAGTCCAAGTACATTACGCCTGAATTAATACTATGTCTCTGTACTAAACCGCCAAAACTAGAGAATGATGTTATGTACCACTATAACAGGATTTACACACAGTCTTCAGGAGGTAAACTTAAATGTGCATACGTATAAGTCTTACCAAAACTGCATCTAAAGACAGCATGCACTTGTACTGTACATATTACAGTACCTTCAAATCATCTTCACACAGAATTTAATGTATACAGAACCATGCAGAGAAAGAAAAAGAATAAACGGCGAAAATTAATAAAATATATGCTTTTGGAGTACATAGCAACATTTACACCTCCTAAATTTCTTTTCTTTTGGACATATATATAGTCACAATTTTGCTTACATATACATGTACCTGTGAATGATCTCTAAAACAACAACAACAACACAATCCTAAACAGTAAAGTACATCGTACAGTAATAATTATCAGGCATGGAATTATACAGCAACATTTGCAAGGCTATAATCAAAGAATGAAGATGGTTAAAAACTATACCTGCCTTTAGAATGAATGAAGGTAATCCTGCATTGACAATCAACACACTGTATGTGGGCCTCACCAGGTGGGTAAGGCAAATCTCCAACTCCACTGCTGCTCTCAGATGAGCCAGGTATGGAAGGGACAATGTCAGGACGGTTCATTAGCGAGGGACTATCCTCACCTTCGTCCTCATTCTCCTCCAATATCGGGGAAATCTCTAGCCTCATTATCATAGTTTTCTACTCATCAAGTTACCTGGCTCTTACAAAACACAGCATTATCATGGCCATGAAACTACCTTGGATAGGCAGGGTTTATTTAGAGAATGGTTCTGACAGGTAGTGAAGTTTTGAGTGACTCTCTCATAAGAATTGTCAGAGATGGTTCCTCACATTGTCAAACAACGCTGTGGGCATAACAGGTTCAGGTACAGGTATGCCCATTAGACTAGATAGTGTCTACCTTGCCTGTATAACTACCTATACACAGGTGTCATGAAAGGTTGTGATCAACTGAACCTTTCTGTTGCTTTACAGGTACGTCTTCAAAAAGCCAAAAATAATTAGAGGATACGCTGCAGTTTGCTCTCCCTGATGCACTTCTCTCTCTTATGTTTTCAGGTACAAGCAAGTAGCAATGGAGGGGGCAGGAGTTTTACCTGAATCTCTCCAGTGCCCACAAATGTCAACTCACATCAGCAGAGAATCTCACTGTTATGACGTCCATTGGCTATGCGACCTGACAAAGTCAGGTGGTAATCCTTATTCACACCTGTGGTTCTTTCTGCAGGTAAGCCAGACTTGAGCAAACACTGGTTGTAACAATCCACAGCCTGTGTCCAGTATCTCTCTTTGCAGACTTACTGATGATCAGCCCTTATGCTGTACACCATGCTCCACAATGGGTACATCCATGTACTTAGTATACATTAGTCCTGTGGCTCACTGGTAATCCAGTAACCATTACATCTGGTCTAACTTAAAACACCATTAAACTGATGGACCACCATCACACAAGGAATCCACACTGTAATACATAGAGAAAGTGAATATGCTACTAGGAGTCACTCTCTCTTTCTCTCAGACAAACCAATAAAAACGACCCAGATACATGTAGCTTTGTGCACTGATCCTTGCATAGACTAAAATAACATCACTGTTACTCTTGAGAGAGCCAGGCACACTTTTCCAGCTCGGGGGTACAGGCAGCCTCAAGATGTGTGATTCAGTGTCGCTGCACCTGTGTAGTTGTCCCTGTATGACAACTGTCCTTCCACCCTTGCAAACTAAAGCCAAATAGTGAACTGACTGTGTTCCATCTGTCACCCCTGTACTGTATAGAGAGCTAAGTCCTGGTCACAATGGGTGAGCTCTCACAGTTAATGAAGTTTGCTGATCACCTGTGACTAGTGATCATGTATAGCACATAACACACAGCACAAAAGGAGCAGCATTTCCTCAATTGATGCCTGAGAGCAGCACAGCACAATGGGACAGGACAATAGCAATATCACTGATGCACAAAGGGGTGAAAGTAATGGCTGGGTTGGGAGAGGGAGAGAGGGGCATGTAGGAACTCTGGGCTAGGGGACAATCCTGAGGTCTTAGTCAAAAAGATCAGGGTGACCACTCAATGACTAGGTCAGTGACCAAATGGAATGTTAGTCACAAGCCTAAATGGATAATAAAGTACATAAGAGGTAATCAGAAGGCCATCAGATAGCTGAGCAGATTAACAATCAGTAATGCTCTGGCAATAATCTCCACTGAACAAATTGGGTCTATGCTCATAGATCCACTCATCCATACACAATTTATGTCCTGAACTCTCCAATTCCCATTAACAATTAACTATATTCTCAGTATGGGAAAGAACAATTAAGAATACCTCTTGTATGTGGTCATTTACTTCTAGTCAATACACAAACTGATCGATAATCATCACCTGACAAGGTAAATCCATCAAGATACTTCCACAGTACCTCATCCATACACATGACCATGTGTGTCTAGCCTCTTCTCAAAGTTTACCAAAGCCTCTGTGCTTACAACTCTGTGAACTTCTCAAAATTCTGCAAACTGGTCAGGCTCCCAACTAGTTATGCCTATAAACTGAAGTCTGAGTGCTTTGAACAATTAGCTATCCTGCCTTTGCTTAGAGTCAAGACTCAACTGTTTGACTGAAGTGCCCAGGGCAATAGGGTTCCGCCCCAGACTGTTTGGACATTCCCAGACTGTGGCTGTCTGAGGCCTTGTCTGTGTTCAGTAAAGACCACGCAAACTCCTCTGACTGTCAATGCACAACACTATGACGAAACAAACTTCTGGCTAAAATAATATTTTCCACTACACTCAGCTCATCCACAAGTACATAATAAAGTATTATCTGTCAATTTCATCAGTTTCATGTATGTCTGCTAGCTTACATACATTTGGCGCCCATGTGAAATAAGACAAAAAGAGACATCTGCTGACAGACAATTAGTCCTCTGTCTCTTCTTTATGTCTGCTCAGCAACATCTGTGACAGTTCACCACAAATAAAACTGTGTAGTAAAAAAGTTTTAACAAGAAGTTCCCGGTGATGCTGCCATGTAAAAAAGGAAAAAGTCCACTAAAGAAAAGACAACTCAAGTTTCTGCACTGGCTGTGTTTTGTTGCCAGACGATCAAATTTCTCTTTTGTTCCAGATTTTATAGAAATATCTCCAGCCTGTCCTTGGTCACACAGCTGTCACCCCAGCCAGAGAGACATGGTCAGAGCCACTCTTGGAATGTTTACAATGTTTTCATAAGGGAATCACAACACTGGCCAGTTGACAAATCTGCCTTTAAGATGTCCCTAAGGTCAAAACTGTGCTTTATAAAAACAAATGCTAGAGATCCTGCCCCTGGGTCATAGGTATTTAGTTCTGGTCAAAAGACATCTCACTTCATCCAAAGCTGTGACAACGAAGAAGTAATGAAGTCCTGACCATACAGATGAATGATGGTCCTTGCCTCCAATCCTTTGCCTAGTAACAGTGCACGCATAGAGAGATGACAGGGCAGCTTAACCCATGGAACTTCCAGCAGGGATCAAGTGAACAAACACCCTTAAGGCAGCTCCATAAACCAGGCTATGGTCAGCCGGATTATGTCCACTCTGTCCTGGACACTGGCTCATATAATAATACAACCAGGATATGTCTTTGTCAAAGTTCCACAAACTCTACCACCTTAAAAATAAACTCTTGTACCGCTTCCAGGTCTGGAACTCGCCCAAACCCTAGACAGTCAGTTTAGACTAAAAGTAAGGACATAACCATGCCATCTGTCACCTAAATGTGCCCCACTGAGTCTTTCCCTCTTGGGAGCAGTCCCACTTCTGCCCTGAGGGTACTTATTACTGAGTATAGTCATCCAGGGTTTATCCCAGACAATTCGGATAAACCCCTTCACTTCCCAGCAGTAGTTTGTAAATATGGAACAACTTGGCAGGACAGCTGAAAGAGTGTCAACTGTGAGCAACACACCCTACATGTTACCATATGGCTGTCATCGGGTCCAGGACAGTAAATCCTGGTCTTCTCCAATACTACTAATAGCAAACAGCTGCCAAGTGGTGACAGTAACAGTTACAAATTCAGTTTGAATTCCACAATTTGTTTACATGACACACAAGTTTTCTGACTGTGATAGCTATGTAGCAAGACCATTTACTGTCAAACAGACATGTTAGCCAGTTTTCTGCAAGGTCTTTGCCACTGATACATGTACATGTTCAGTGAGTGTGTATGTGTGTATCACCACGACCATGTGAGCAGAGATTGGTTGGGTATCCCTGCTCCTGCATGCGGTGATATGCAAAGCTTTAGCTGACTCAGACAGATTGTTGTGTAAAGATGCCAGGCAGATTTACACTGACAGTTCAACCTAACCATTGGACCATCCAGCAACGCCTTACTGGTGAATCATCCAAATCTATCCCACCAGATGAAAGATGCCTCGTTGGAGAGTTACATGTAAAACAGATCAAAACTTCAGCCTCAGCGTTTGCCTTCTGCCAACCACTTGTGTAACACCCAATGAGCTCTCCTGCATGCTGTGCATGCCTCTCTGGAGAGTTTCTAACTAATAAAGCATGTTTCCAATTGATACCATACATCAGCAGTTGCGTGTCAATTCTGTTCATGGCAATCTGCAAGAGGAATTGGCTTGAGGGGTGTAAAACTTGATGCAATCACACAGTGTTAAAATCAAATTCGGCATGGAAGTAATTACACTCAGCACAAAAACATTATTTTCAAATTTATGGACTCAGATATCGGTTACATCAAGTCAATGAATTGTCATATTCATGAAATTCAAAATTCTCAAAGGTCCCTTTAAAATACTTCACTCATTATTCAAAATGTAGAAACATATTGAATTTAAAACATCATAGTTATCAAACCTGTCACTAAGCATATCTTAAATAAAGAAAGATTGAAAAAAAAAAGAGTTAGTAGAATTTGTGATTCACAAAATTGTTTCATGAAACAAAAAAATAAAACTCATTAGATCCACAAGTAAGAGAAAAAAAAAACACCTCCAAGTTAAGCTTAATTCTAACAGCATGGTATCCCACCCTCCTCACACAGCGAGTGTAAATTTATTTAACATTATTTGTTAACCGACTATTAAGTTTTCTTTTCTTTATGCTGTGTTCACAGTATTTCTGCAATGTATGTGTGCTGAACCAGGAAAGCAGCTGCTGAGAAGTGGGATGTCTATCAGCCATCCCCCATCATCTGCTTAGCCCCAGGGACAACATGATCAACCAAACAGCTGATCCTCTTTCTGATCAGGTAACATAACACTGGTCAGTTCCCCTGCTAATGCAATGCTGCTGCCTGGTCACAGAGGCCAGGAGGGCTTAAGCTAACACTGACCACCTAAACCCTAGCTCAGGGCTTGAAATACACTGTACAAACTGCCTGACCCCAGGCTGGTGTTTCAAAATCCTTCCAGAAACCGCTTTCTCAAATCCTTTGCCCACTTAAGTCCAGTAATCCACATAGAAACCTCCTTGCAGCTTACCATGGCATGCACGATGAATGTAGGTGAACCAATTCCCAGAAATAGAATCAATGTCGATTCAAAAAGAAATAGTCACTACAACTACAGTTTAGTCTACAAGAACACAATTTGTACAATGGCAAAATGCTATGGAAAACATTGCTTTAGTTAACCCTTTATTTTCTGGAGTTGAGATCAATTTTTTTTTTAATTTGATGCTAAAACCTGTGATTACCCTTCTCTGACAAATCTTAAACCTGTTTTAAATTTGATATTAAATGAAATTATCCCTTTAGTTATGCTTAGTTCTTTAATTTAGTTAAGGAGTTTGTTGCTTAATACATCCATCACAGAAAAAAGTTTGGCTGTCTAGCAAAGATACAAGAAACTATTGCTAATAAACATTCATAGTTACTCCCATGAGTATTAATTATTAAATGTGGTTCATGACGATATGTAATCACAAGCACTTTTTGTCACATGATACAACAGAGAAACATCTACATGTACTAAGTCAAACACTGCTTATTTTGAATATGAACAGCTGTAAATGTCGTATTATCTCATTATTAGGAAATCAAAAAGACTTGGGTATCACTTAGTTCTGCAAAGCAAATCATTACTTTCACTAAACCTAAGTTTGAGAATGACTTTGACCATCTTGACAGCAGATATAATACCTCTATTACAAATAAACAGAGGTCTGATTTCCAAACAGTGATGTAAGCAGATATCTTAACACAGAAATCCAGACAGCCCAGCAAGAACACTTCACTGATGCAACATGGAGATGTGTTCCTTTGCCAGGGCAGAAAAAAAGCCAGGGCCACACTTATCAGACCATGGCTTCTGTTTAAAGAGTGTTGGAGCAAATCGACCTTCTGGTTCCAATTTGACAGAGATAGGAGGGCAGTAAGGGGAGTATCACTGGGATATCAGTGGATAAACAGCTCCCCAGGTGGCCTTAACACTAACAGCATGGTATCCAACCCTCCTCAACTCAAGGAAAACAATCAGGTTTTGTGATCTGTGAATTACTATACCCTTACAGCAAGCAAGAATAACAAAATCAAAATTCAAAGCCAAGGGCTGTACTTTAAACCTTTTCTTATATTTACAATTTACATGAAGTAGAGATGTTCTGCCTATATTAATGCTTTACGCTTCTTTAAAATTTCACACAAATTAAAATTTGCCAAACTTAAGATACCTTCATGCTTTAAAGGACATTTAGACATGCTCCTGTTTAAAGTGAAATACTGCATGGTGGAGTGGGGAATCACTAGGCCTACTGTTATTTTACATCATCATGCAAACAACTTGAAATAATATCATTACATCAGGAAGAATGTCAAAATGTCTCTAACTTACATATACCTGTTCTTAATATGTAATTAATTATATTAATGATTTGTTCGAATAGAAAGAATATGACATATGGTACCCAATAGACTGTACATGTGCAGGAGAGACAGGGTTTTAATCAGACCACAAAACAACATGGCCTGGTGTCAAGTGGGGGTAGCGCAGTATCAATCCCCCCTTATATATGCCTTCTGCCCTAATTACTAACACTCTCACATAACAACAGTTGTCTCCAATTATTCTATAACTGATTCCCCTATCTCTAGCTGTTGGAGTATTAATCAAAATTACAGGCTTTCTGACCCAGCCAACTTCTCATAGACACCCAGACAGCCAAGATAAATGGGAGACCATATGTAGACTCCCTTACACCCAGTATGAAAAGGGCTGGTGGTAGTTTGAAGCTGGAAATACTCAGACAACAACATCATAGGGCTTAACAAAAACTTTTCACATGGCAACTCTTCTGGCAGCCAGAGGTGTAACTGCTTTCTCTCCCCTCCCCTCCCCCACATACCCTGCCCAAATGTTTTTCCCTAACTCACTTCTTTTTCAGAGTTTTTCTTTTAACTAGGATACACAATTTCTGACATACAATTTTCTCACTGAAAATATGCAGTGATTACATTTACAGCCAATACAAAATTCTGCATAATACACAAACTGAATAAAATTATGAAACAAAAGGTTTCTTGACATATTAGATGTACTTTGATCAATTTACAGTCACTCATCAATCTTACTTTAACATCAACCTATGTTTAAAAATGGTGTCTTAAATATTTTTTTTTGAGTTCAATATCACTCTCTTTTTATAAGCTATTTGTTACTTTTTCATGTGTCTTGGAATTAGCTCTCACTTATGTAAGCTAATCTATTCATTAACCAAAATTCCTAAGGTGATAGGAAGCTGAAATTGCAGCTGGATTCATTGAACAGAACTCTAGCACTACTGTCTTTCATATCAGTGTATTACATCAGTGAATTATCAGCAAATTTAGGAATGAACAAAGCAATGATATGGCATGTTTTCAACAAACGCTGTAATAAGCCAATGTGAATCCAACAGGTTATAAAATTGGAGCAGCTTTTAACTATAAAATAAGTCAAACTTTCTTTGCTGGTTTAAATTAAAACAATGACAAAAATGGGTTAATCAGAAACATGTAGATAATAACACTAATACACATGTAATTAAACCTTCTGTTTTAAGTTCATTATTCAGAAGGCTTATATATACATGTGTCTGAACCATGTTGTTAAGCCCAGAAAAACCTGTTTCAAAATCTTTTTAACTGTCATAATAATTTAAATTTCCTACTCCCATAAACTGACATCTCAAAAATATGGCGTCAGAACTTAACCACCCAGGGTTTTGTTAATTAATAGCTTCTTAAGTTTCTGGAAATATTTCGTCTTCAGGCTAAATATGAACATTATCCCTTAATACACAATAGTAATCCAATGAATCATAAAAAAGGTTCTGTTCAGCCAACTTGGATAATCACTCAAGAGTGGATGAACAAAAGATTTAGGCTTAACACCACATTAACAATGATGGGAGGATGGACTTCAAATTAACCTGGATCAAGCCAGGACTTGCTTTTGCATTTATGGTTCTACAGTCAGCCATCACAGCCCAGCCAAAGACAATATTTACAAAACACAGAGGATACCTACGCTCTTCTGTCCACATCAGTGCTTGTACTTACATATAAAACCCACTGTGTACTTAGTACAAATCTACAGAATTCAGAGAATTAGGCTTTAGCCATTAGCCATGCTACTCATAAAATGCCTAAGATTTCTGGTTCCAGCAATACCCTTTGTGTGCGCCCAGGGTAAAAACCAACCCCTGATCAATAGGCCTTGTACATACAATCTATCTGCTCTATCAGGAAATAAACACACTGCAAGAAGCTGAGGCCTTTCTTAATTGCTGTGTGTGTCAATAATTCAGCCCTGTTAGCACTATCATATATAATGCAATGCAGCATGTGAGTATAATCTTCATGCTCCAGGCTGTCACACTGTTCCACATGTTATATATCACAGCAATACTAGTATACAGAACATGACGGTACATTACATGCACACTGGTACAGGACATAAGGGATATGTATGTACAACATATCCCTGCATATATGTAATGAATATTACACTTAAACAGCCACAGGTATTTGCAATAGTGCCTCAGCAAGTAAAGTGCAGGTTGATCTTCTTGTGACGAGATAGATATTACAAGTAAATAACAGACCAAGTCCAAAGGACAAAGCATACATCATGAGCATTATCTATATGCAAAACCCTAAATTACTTATTTAAAGTTAAGTGTGTAAGAGAGCAATAGTAAGTCACTTCAGGATGTGTCTTCTTAAAATAGCTGTACACAACTCTATTAACTACTTTAAAATTGTTATAATTTTAGAAAAAAACAAGTATTGACATAACATTTTTAAAAGGGATATCTTTCATCAATGTTTTAGAACAATATTTATGTCCATTCAATAGTAATTCTATAACATGTTTTTTTTTTGTTTTTGAAAAAATATAAAACAAGAAGAGCTACTCTCTTTTTAATCAGGCTTTCCCCCTGACCTTTTTCAAAATTGCACTGAAGTAAGTGAAAAATTGTGGGTTTTTAGTCTGTCATCTTGAAAATTCCCTTTGGTCAGTCAATACTAGAAACATCCCAATCTATTCTGTAAAGTCAGTCAGTTCATATTAGGATGAAAGTCATTTGTCCAGGAGTAAAGTTTGTACATTCAAATAAACTTACCACACCTGCTATATTGGTCTTGCGTATGGGTCAAAACATGTGGAAATGTTCAAATTCTAAATATAAAATTCAAATTTACCTTTGCAGAAACAAAATAAACAGAAATTAAACCAAAATTTCTACAAATATAGAAACTCATAGGGCTTCAATATACAGTAAATACATTTTTCATTTTCATTTCAGTACACTGGCACTGTTTCAAGAGAAATATAATGAAGTGCTTACCATCATCTCCACATTCATCAGCTTCTGTTTTCTGTATAGTAGCCAACCTTGGATCCAACCAATGAGTGGTCTCCGTGTCATGACTAAAGTGGACAAAATGTTATTGTTATCAAAAATTATGTTACCATTTGATGTATCAGTATTCAATGATCCATTTTTATACCCAAACATGTTAAAAACTATATATCTGAAATGACAACTTTGAAATGATCCAATTGTTATATATTTTAGTTTAGTACTTTGAACAATTACAAAATATATCTGTTCTATTTTAGGGGAGACAACACTGTTTATATATATTCACTTTGTGTAGAAAAGCTATAACCTGGATAACGGATATACATGTACCTGTGATTTTTTTTATAGCATGCAAGATAGACATCAAACTAAAAGCTGAAAGAAAAGTTCAAGGCTAAGATCCAACATTACCCAAATCTAACAGCAAGACACCTTTAATATTTTCCTACCAAACTATTTGAATGGATAGAGACAATGTCCAGAGCAGAGTAGAAAATAAGTGTGAGACCTGCATGAAACTCTTACTCAATAAAGTATGGCTGGCCATCCTCTGTATATGCCAGTTCCCAGTTGGGCGGAAGAGGTCCAAGGTTTGACACACTGTGGGCTCGCTCCAGAGATTTTTTCCTCGTTGGTGGTGGTGGAAAATCTTCATCAAAGGGAACAGGTGATGACTTTGCTGATGATGCCTCCACATTGCTTCTGTTTCTCCGCCTCTTGCCATCTGAGGATGGGTGGGCCCCAGGCACCAGAGTTCCAGCAGAATTTGTTCTTCTCACCTGGTTATTGAGGGGTTCTTTTGGGGGTTTGGGGGTACCATAGTTATTACCTATACAAAACATAAGACAAAACGATTAGCAATGCTCTTCCTCAAGCCCCATTTAAGTGTATGCAGTCATTTATTTAACATAGTACGTAGAGTTACACGCTGAGCAAACACTACATTAGGAAGTGAATTCATTGGGCTTTCTTAAACAGCAGTTCAAAACTGCTAAAAGCTCTATGGAAGGATGTTTTGTAGTTACCCTTGCTGCTACAGATCATGTATTTCTCATTCTTGTGAGTCAGGTGAAGTTTTGACAAAAGATCAATCATCTATCTATGAAAATATTTATTTATTTATTTCAGTGTTGTTTAAAGGCTACATTAAGATATACTAAAAAAACAAAAAGTATGGTTTTAAGGAAAATGAAGAAAGACATGCAAAAAGGTAAGAATCTTTTTTTTCTTTCTTATTTGTGGCATACTTTATGTTTCTTAACAGCCCCTCTGTTTATGGTAATATTTGGAAATAATTTCATCGATGACCATATTGGGAATGTGGGAAGAGCTTAGTGCCCTCCCCTGAAAAAGTTGTTCTGATAGTTGTCACTGCTTACATCAAAACAGCAAGCTACTTAATTTCCTGACTAACCAATAAGGCCTTTCAAAGGTGGAGGAAATCCATAAAGGGCCCAATGTAAACCATCAACCATAGCTGATGCTGATGAACTTTCCCACACGTGACGAACAAACATGAATGCCATAATAGTGGGAGACGAGAGGTTTTCAACAAATGCTAAACTGCCCAAACAATCGCATGAGTTTTGTTAATCCTTTCTGAAGACCAAGCAGAGAGTAAAAGCTGGAAAATCTAGAAACTCCTTAACTATTGACTGCTCTGGTGCTTTCTTAGTTATTTTTTTTTTAAATAATACAAGTACATTGTTTCATATCTGTGTAATGCTTGAAAGCTTTAAAGACGTGTCTACACATATGTACTGACCATCATATATGCCCATTTCCAGTAGGCTTCCATTTTTCTCCAACTCCAGAAACTCTTCCATGGACAGGAATGTATAATCGACCCCATTGATCTCACCGGGACGAGGGGATCGTGTTGTGCCTGCATTATAACCACATAATATCATAAAACCAAAACAATACAACTTCAGCCACTTTATACTACTAATTGACGAATACTAGGAGTTTAGGCTTAAAATATGTGCATCTGTTTAACAGTATTTCTCCCATACCTCTGAGGTCATTTTGCCGAACAATGTTACAAGTAGTCTGTTCAACTTGAGATGAAACATTTGTCAGACACCAAAGTTTAATGTGTTAAAGCTTGATATCAAATTGCATGTGAACCTTGTGGGCCACTTGAGATACATGTACATGTCTTCTTAATCAGTGCAGTATACAATGTACTGCACATCTCAATTCTGTATTATACTTCAACCCTTCTCCTGAGATATAAATTAATCAAAATACATGTATCTATTCCTAAATAAAATTGAAACTTCCATTTTTTTTTTTTTTAATCAGGCTTGAAAAGATACTTAAATTTACATCTACCAGATTTAAAACAGCTTAAGTAGTACACTGTCCACTCGCACATAAACAATAATTTTTTCCTGATTTTTAGCTAATGTAGCTGTCCTAGAATTAGTCCAATGCTATGTTACTCACTTTGACTGATTCTTAAAAATTCTTTCTGTCTCAAAAAGGTACTATGAGATACTTTTGCAATGTAGGAGGATATCCTATCAGAAAAAATGTACATTTCTGCAGCTATTGTAATATTTTATGACTTTTCTTGGGGCAAATTTAAAGCTGATAACAAAAGAACTTGAGGCTGATAACAAAGGAAGGGAGAGCACTCGGCCCTGTGTGCTGTACTAAAATAAACATAATGTATATAGACATATATGTCTAGACCCTTGTATAAATAATCTGACTGATCTGAGTAGTCTAAATGTCACAGAATTTAATAATCTCACAAAACATCATTATAACACCTGAATAATAATAATACATTTGAAATAAACTTTCATGCGGTCTAAACTTCACATAAAATGAAATCCAGTGTGTCTTGTCAACCATAATCATAGAGCTACACATTCTCGTACATGTAATATAAGGCATATAATAAGGCAGCTGAGATATATGCCTGTGCATTTACAGTATATATATATATATATATATATATATATATATATATAGTGTCAGTTGAAAAACTAGCTCTCAAATCCTGAGTGAGTAGCTTTCAATTTCAGGGTTTTCACATGCGAGAACAGAATGAGCAAGCACTTCATCCACTTCACCAGATCAATGGAAACAGGACAAACCTGTTGAAGTGACAGGAGTCTTAAGGTGAGACATGTAAATCAAAATGAACAAATCAAGTTAATTTCACCTTGTCAGGTACAATTACTGCAGAATGTTACCCATTCACACAAAACAGCTTTTATATTTCTGACGTTGGGTTCCCTTACATCCTTAAACAGTGAACAAAATCAACTCATGTATGGAGATTGAGTGGCAGAGCCTGAAGCAGACATCTCTGGGATATACATGTAAGGTACATACACATATGTAATCGATGTAAAAAAGGCAAAAATAGCCTAAAGTTCTATGCACTGCACCGATAACATATCTAGGAAGTTCATTTTTACAAAGAAAGACATTCTTCTCTATGAGAACCCATTCCATTCAGACTTTCTACTCTTTACACTAGCTAATCTATCTGATAAACCTGATTACCAGCCTGATTATTCTCTGATAGTAGTGAATTATTGCTCACTGAACTGGTGAACATACACTGTACATGTAGATGGGAGGGATTTATTTATTTATGTGCATATACACTGACTACATGACGATGCTTTTTAAAGACTGTATACCAGAGATTTCTGACAAAAATCAATCAGCACAAATCCAATGAAATTTTTGCTATTTTCGCCACATGCATGTAATTACCTTTGTAGAGCATGAATCTATACATTTCAAGCTTTCAGAGAGTACTTTTCCCATCATCAGGTAAAGTGGTGCATTATTTCTCACTAGTTTAGTGAAGCCTCTCCATCTATAATTACCTTTCACACAATATCAGCTCTTTCGTAAAAAAATCTCTGCTACAGCCCCTTCAACGCAAATGTACAAGTTTATATTGCTAGAAAGGCTCTTTGTTAATTTCATAAGTGTATTTACATTGTGTAATATATATATAAATGTACAATGTGCCTCTACATGAATTACATGTAACATATATGTTCTTAAAAGTACATATTGAATTCTTAAAATCTCTAATTCATCTTAATAAGCTAGAAATGCTTGTCATTCATTATATTAGAAGGCAACGTTTAAGACCATACTAATAACCACTGTTTCTATAAAGAGACCGAACACTAGTTTTCTTAAGTAGACCTTACATAGCTAAGGTCAACATGGATTTATTCAAGGCAAGAAATCAGCTTAAGGCCTTACCCTAATACTTTACTAGCACACAAACACAAATTTGAACAAACTGGCACAAGTCAGCTATCTACATGTAAAGTGTTAAGCAAACAAAATTTACTTCCAATATGTGAGCAATAGGTGTACTTGCTTTGTACTGATGTCAAACCTTTTCATTTTGTGGTTGTTATGGCATGAAATCAGCTGTGACATTTGGGTTTGCTGTAAATATTACAATAATAGTAGATCTCTGGAGTTTTAACTGAGCAGGTGAGTGATATGCACATGTAATGTCAAAGGTTAACTTTTTGACCCATTGGGATGAATATATCAAATTTCGTTAGGATATGCAAGCCACGAAATGATGTGATGCATTACAGGGATCGAAACATCTAAGGCAGGTTTTGGATGTTCAAACCAATTTTCTTGCAAGTAGATGTTTCTAATAACTGCAATTCAAGAAAAGTCACCATAAAATGGCCAATAACTGGCTTTGAAGTTATCTCCCTTGATAGCACGCCAAACTGTGTAGTTCGGCAAAGTGACGAATACTGTCCGACTGCTAGGTGTCGCCGTAACCAACATAAATCACAGGAAGCAACATGGGGCTGTTTTTAAAAATTCAAAGGCAACAAAACTGTTTGCCTTTCTGAACTTCTGATCTACATTTAAACTGAATTTCACCAGGCTGTGGTGGCAGAGTTCGAACAAGCCAGGGAGGCTAGTTGACATTCGCTTTTGCGGTTCAAAGCCAGACCAGATTCCTCTACACTCAAATGATAATGAAACATACTTTACACAATACTGTCAGAGTTAAAGGACTGACTGATACACAGAACTTTGTTTTTAATTCATCTGACAACCTGACCATCAGCAGGTTGCTGGCAAACCTTCCTAAGTATAGCCGGAGAGGAAGCCAGCATAAGCTGGACTTGAGCTCACAGCGACTGCATTGGCGCGAGGCTCCGGGGTAATTGCTCTGCGTTGGTGTGCTACCCTATCGGCCGCTACAAACTTTTAACAACGGTACCTGTAGGCTGTTTAGGCAACAAAATAAGATAAATGATTCACTACAAAATACTTCATAAACCAGTTGTACATGCAAGTACATGTATATACTATTTGTGACATAGCTTAACAGACAGGTGGCATAAAATCTCAATTTTGAAGTTTCCTGACACTACTCATTGATTTACACCTATCAGTGTCTGAGAATGACAGTACTGACATGTATACAATATCAGGATCTACAGTGCATGACCATATCAGGTCTGAGAAGAGTGGTATCAATATTGACTTCTGAGTCCACAACCTTACAGGTACCATCAGAATGTCATTCAGCGTGGTAATTTATCGATAAAAAAAATGTGAATATTTTTCCGTCGATGGATGAAGCTTGGATATGGAAATTTTGGTATTGTGCCTACAGGTATGCATGTACCATAATAATGCGAAATCTGAAGCAGGTAAAAACCAATCACCATAAGATTCTCAATAATGACGTTTACCACTAACACGCTTAGAAAACATAAATACAGATTTCAATAATTTATGTAGAGAACAACTACAGGACATAACTCCTGATTTAAGACTTACATGGAACAGTTCGCATGTAGAGATTATCACGGATGGTTTGTTGTAAATCATGGTCTGTGGAACCCTTCTGGAATCTTGTGTTTAGGTAAAGCCGCAGGTCCACTGTAATCAATCCTGAAACAAGAATATCACATTGTAGAAATACTGCAAACAAGCAGTAAAGTGCATGGAGTCAAGAAGGTGAAGCATTTTACCAATTTAACTCTTGGGCAAATAAGGGTCATTTCACTGATCTGTGATTTGAAAAAAAATATTTATTATTTGAAAAAAAATATTTATTATTTACAAATGCAGGTCAGAAATTTTTCAGTCAAGTACCTTAAAATCTTGTGTATATTTTTCTCCATATGCTGTATTAGAAAACTTATTAATACATGAAGATCTACAAATATCTACTGCCATATCACAGTTTTAATATCACAAAAATGCATTCTTCGCTAAAATTACATGGATTAAAATGTGACAAAAATTACAAATGTGACCCTTTAAAGGCAATTAACATTGCTCTTATTTACATGAACATGTAACTTATAACCTTTGGTTTCTAAATATTGCTCAAAAAGAGATAATGGTTAGTTCAATATTTATTTATTTGAGTGATGTTTTATGCCATACTCAAGAATATTTCACTTATATGAGCAATACAGTGGAAGGAAACGAGGCAGGGCCAGGGGGGAACCTACGACCATCCGCAGGTTGTAGCCAGACGTTCCCTTGGGTTAATTCAATGAGTGACATTCTAAATTACATGTGCACGTATGTATTTATACAGCTTGTATCTAGAAAAAATGCCAAACATATTTACATTCTGATGCTCATAAACACAGAAATCTGACCCTTTTCCAGCAGTTTATCTACTGTTAGGGGAAACACCTGTTTTTCTACAGCTTTATACATGTAGACTTATGCCTCTCTCACCTCTGGGTCAAAGATACATGTACATGCTGGATGTTGTCTAATAACCCCAGTTCAGGGAGTATGGTGCAAGGGATGTCAGACTCAACATTCCAGACAATTTTATCATTACTTAAGTACCAGTAATTGTTTGCACAACTGACAACATGTCCATAAAGTTAATTTTGGAAATATTTTATTACACACTGGACAATAAACTTAAGTATGTACATTTGCACAAGTACATCCACTTTTAGAACAATCAGATATACATGTACATGTATGCTCATAAGGTTTTTTCCCCTTCAGCATCAAGAAATAATCCCATGAAGTTTTCATTCCAATTTAGGATATCTTACAGTACCAGCCCAAGACACCACACTTGTGAAATGATACAATCAATACAGTCAATATGACAACTACAGTCCTTATAATAAAAATCTAAGATGTAAAACATGTACATCTAATTTTTCAGTTTCTTCATTCACAATGTACACCATATAATACATCTGCCAGTAACCTTCTGTTTGCGACCTGTACATTTTAAGTCATCTGAAGTGCAAAAGGTGTACTCCACTGAGTCCATCAAATCCAAATCTTCACTCGTTGGTGATCATACAACCGTGGTGTCAATGCTATAGATCCCACACTATGATAATGACCAGTCACCACACGGAACTTGTCAGGAAATCGAGATCAAAATCTCATATTCAGACCACAACATCAAGTATACATAGGACTACATCAAATATTCATGTTCCCTGGTCATATAAAAATAAGCCAAAGATGAAGAGTGTAAACAACTGACTAAATCAGTTATCACACAGGCGACGCTGAAGAATTACCAGAAGAGTCAGGTAAACTGATCAGCAATTGTATTCCACTTCTACACATTTCTCTCTGATAACAAGTTACATCTATTCATTTACTTTCATATATCAGGGCATCTGAAGGTAAAATCAAAAGCACTAAAATATTTACTGTTCCCTTTTCTTGACAGACCTGTACAAAATCACCTACCACATATACATGTACTGTATTTTTTTAATAGACATGTTACTTTCCTTTTCAAGGACTTACCTCCCTTCATGGCAGGTGTTAAGTGACAATACAGAACACATGTACATGTACATACTGTTACTCCATTCGTAACAGATATTTTTTAGAATGAACGAAAAAGTAGTTTGTGCAAAAATGTACAATATCAGCATGATTACAAATAAGGTTGAGTACATAAATGGTTTTATTTTTAGTTCATCAATTCATTCATGTTCAGAAAATTATGCCAACCATTTGTAAACAATTATGTCATATAAAGGTATATTCTTCAATCTTCTTGCAAGTTTGTAATAAGTGCATATTTGGGCCTTCATATGCCAACCATTTGTAAACAGTTATGTCATATAAAGGTATATTCTTCAATCTTCTTGCAAGTTTGCAATAAGTTCATATTTGGGCCTTCATATGTTGTTATGTTGTTGCAGTAAGGATGCAGAACATATTTGTGCACCTAATATCTTGATTGCTTGATCCACGATGAACATGTATATTTTATAGGTTTGGCCACCTGATATCTTATTTGTACCTGTACATCAACTCCTCTTGTAAATTCTAATACACTTGAAACATGTGTGACCCATAACAGACTGTCGCTGTATAACAGTATTAGCGAAAAATTCATCGTTAAAGTACAATGAAATTACATGTAATAAATATGCTTCCGACTATAGTTTTCATAAATTTTGCTATATATGTTAAATCATAAAATTTAGTCAAAAACTTAACTGCTATATACCGTACAAGCAACTTCCATCAGCATACATGTAATAATTATGACATATGTATACACACCCAAATACCACTGTGATGGCATTATACACACTCTTGTAAGTTTTGTCATTCACAAACACTAATGTGTCAACGTCAATTTATTAACGTCAATGTCAGATTCCATAAAAATATTTTACCTCAACACGCTGATGACATTCACGTGAAATCTCATGCAGACAAGCAAACACTAACATTCAAGAGTGCTTGAGAAAGAGTAAACAATGCTTGATCTGCCTGATGTTCACAGGTGTTCCATTCTCAGTTGGTTCACAATGACAGTACAGGTTTGATACACCTACCTGTACCCATGTATATGTATTAGTCACCTATATGTGTAATATGAGCAATGGCCTCGCGTTGTTATAGTGAATGAACTTGGGTGCTGTTAGAACTTACAAGGATATTACAAAGATAGAACTTACAAAGAGCAGTATTTTAGTAGCTTGTAGGAAATTTTGTCCTTTTTATTTCTTTCTTCAAATATTCATTAGCAAAATATGCACCATACTGTATATAACTGAACAACAAATTGACAGTTATTCAGCTTTGTCTATTTTGCAAAATTTCTTCCAAATAATTTTGTACATTGTATTATGGGTAAAACTGCTTAGCCTGACTTGAAATTCCCAAAGACAAATGGTTCAGTAGAATTCATATTGCAATTCTACAATTTTTGTAACTGTAAAATGAATACTAAAGAATACAACATTAAAAATCCACATGCAATTTTGAGTTCTCTTTCAGAATTACATATACTCTTCGTCTGTTAAATGGTAGGCAGGAGTGGAGCTGTATGAATACCTACATATGCAGGTATCTTGACAAAACAATAGAGTTGAGGAAAGCAAGTAGCGTTTTACAAGCGCATTTGCCTGTCAAGTCAATTAGCTATTTTAGGTTCAAATTTGATCTTAGTGTACACCGACAGCTGATGAAAAGAGGTCAGGCCTTCAAATGACAGCTCTGCATTTTTTTGTTTGGTTCAGTACCTAAGAGGTTGTTTTCTAATTACTGAGCCTACATACGGAGAATTTACCAGGTAACTGTATGCTCGCAACTGAACGAAAAATCAGAGACTGATCAGCTGTTACACACAAGCACAAAGGTAGTACTGCTACAGGCAGCCATTGCATATTGATTTACTACTTAATATATATGCTCACTTCCTATTTAAGTCAGTAAATAACATCAGCTAATTCGGGACGTTTTTATTTCTCACATACACGTATACAAGTATTCAATAAACTGTGCCAGTGTTTTAGTACTTCCTTGGTAAAACCACTATCTGCCATTGACTTGTGGAGAGCAAGTCTTCTCAATGAGATGGTAATCTCCTGTAGTTCAAATCTGTTTTGAACAGGTAATCTTTTCATGTAAACATTAAAAGGCTGTTGTAGAACTGATCAGTTACCTTGCAGCAGAGATACATGTACAATGATCAAGCCCTGAAGGAGGAACTAAACTTGTAAATTTTCAGATTCCCATCATTACCAGCAGTACTAGCCCCAGGGAACTGTGCTGTTACACTAGATCAGTGTCACTACAAGAATGATGAATGCAAACATTAACATAATAAAGGTTCTCCTCCATTGGGTAACAGAAGACCGAAAGGGATGGACCAGTTGAAATACACACCTGTAATTGAAACTCTGGGTCATACTATCACCTGAGAACCTCTTAGAACTGCCTTAAACACATCATTCTATCAGTACCATAGTACATGTAAACTTTGCACAATTTATAAACAAATGTACATGTAAGTTTCAGAATATGCGCACATACATGTACTTCTGTAACATTATAGATTGTGCATCAAAAAACATACCACTACATGCACAAAATGTAGATCTATGTGTAACAAATAAATCAGTGACACTTATTTGATTATATTGCATAATAAAAACTACAGAAAATGTAATGGGATCCATGTGTGTCCAAATGTACATGTGTCTATATTAGTTAAATGTAACAGAAAAGACAACAAACTAAAGAATTACACTATAATATTTTTACCAGCATAGGCACCCCCCTTCTGGAGCCTCCTCCAAAAAATGAGAGACTGTCAAACTTTCACCTGTAACACATGTAACGTTATATGCAGGGACACACAGCTCTTTTGTCTGGTTTGTTTATATTCTCTTTCAACCGTATGTCTGCAAGGAAAGTCTAGAGCATGATTTCAGGTGGATATATGTGAATATATGTTGCATTGTACACATGTCCATCACATGTCATACACTGTACATGTACAGCGTGAAAGCCTTCTTCAAGTTCATGTACCTGAATCCAAATGCTCTCTATTTAACACTTCTACCCGGGGAATTGTGTATTGTGGATGTGAACAGAATTCATTCATGAAAACTGGCACTAAACACCTCTGGGATACAAATAGACAAACATATTTTATTTGCTTTAGATTTTGTAACATGTAGTTCATACTGTGGTCCAGATCTCAACAGTGAACCCTTGTACATGTATACAATCAGATTTAATACTGTACATGTACAATCCAGCTCCAAATACAGCTTTTTAATTTGAGCACACGTTTGGAATAAAATATTTTCGTATATCACAAAAAATGAACTTAAAGACTAATACACATATATACACCAAATTACAGTGACAAAATTACTCATACATCTTAGTACTGTTAAGTGTATATGACCACTGGGACTTTTTCCAAACGTTCACATTAAATTATCAGAAAATATTTCCATAGTTTTCTGTTTACAGGGATTGCTATAATTTGGGAATCTGTATCAAAATGCATGTGCATATACCTGCAATTTCAAACAGGTGATACAAGAACACAGTCCCAGAGTGAGAGACCAGGCCATATCGCTCTAATTCCACAGTACATGTACACAGACCAGATCATTATCTGAATAAGCAAAAGTACTATAATCTAGACACCAACTGGATCTTACAAGCACAACTGGATCTTACAAACACAACCGAATCTTATAAACATATCTGGATCTTACAAACACAACCGAATCTTATAAACATATCTGGATCTTACAAACACAACCGAATCTTATAAGCATATCTGGATCTTGCAAACCCAATGTGTCTGCCAAACAAAAACTGGGTCTGCCAAACACAACAGATATCCTTGAAAATACACTCTTACAGATTTTTTTCACTGCCTGTGTTTCCTTTAATCATATTATCTTTTTTCTTTCTAAATTTCTCTCCCAAACAAAGTACAAGTATATATATAATATTGGGTAAATGTATCCAAGACGTACAAGTACATGTGTATGACAATCATACAATTTTTCACCAAAAAATTGTGATTTGATGTGGAGGTTGTTGGAGCAATGAATTACATGTACATGGTAGAGGTCACAATGTGCCTAATAGATTTACCATCCAGCTCTGCTGTACATACATTTACATGCAGACACAGCCACCTGTTACATAGGTGTAAACCTTATTTTAAATGCACATGATGATGTGTGCCATATCCCTTGAGGGATCTTAAGTACATTGCTGTGGCATGAGACATCCAAGCACATGGACTGACTTGGCCATCGCACAACTTCCTCCATGAACACTTAGTCACTGGATTGTTATGTCTAACTAACTTTTGAACACAGGAACACACCAGGTGGATGTACAATGTATTCTTACACTGTGTGCAGTACATGTACCTGTAAATGTATCACAAACTTTGTCTATAGAAGTAAATAATTTTGTGAAGAGGACAAGACAAAATCAAAGGCTGACTGACCAACTCCTAATTCCTCAATGAGTTTTAATTCTTTAAGATAAATATTTTTAACTCCATTTGACTATATTTAATGCAACATAAATGTACTACAAAGAATACAAAGATGGTGTAACCTCAGTCACTATAGCATGCAATCAGATATAACGTGACCCAAACCTTGTCCCCAAAAATCAGTGGTATACTTTCATGTGAGAAGGCTTAGATTTCTAATGACAACAGTTAAAACTGCAAACAAGGATTTTCACCAAGAAGTATACATAAATAGCACATCATCATTTGCTTCATTTCCTACTGTTGCTTTGAGGATTTTTTGGTATTTTACGTGTAAGACTTTGAATATTATATGAGTATTAGCCAACAGAAAAGGAAAACTTAATAATGGACAAGGGTGAGATTGGTCACATTTCCTTTAGAGCAAGTTTGATTCCAAATGCATGTGTGATGTTGTTGTTGCAGCATTACTTCCATGTGAGAGTGGCTTCGTCAGTAATACAAAACACATATTGCTCAAAGCGTCAGGAATACCTCATGGAAGCCTTAATATTTGTACACTTTCTGTAAATGTCTACATCTCTTTCATCAGAATATGTAAAGGCTATAAAAGTGAGGTGTGAAACTACAAGGGGGTGAGATGTGGCTTACTGGCATCAAATGGGGACTCACCAAAACATGCGAGAATGGCTTCTTTCCTTCATTTAATACATTGACTCAGCATGACACACATTAAAAGTCTGATATTTTGAATCCAATGCATTTCCATAAGTTACTTCTGATACGAGTAGACCAGGATGAAGTGGATCCCAAATGCCTTATAGCTTTTTTTTACTTAAAAATAAAGAGGACGAAAACTACCTTAATTGAAATCAGCTTGTGGAAATGTGAACAAGCACAGAGTTCAGTAGATCAGCTCAGGAGCATGCTTGAAGGATTAGTGTCGAGATTTATTATTTACTCATAATTAGATACCCCTGAATTTACTGTTAAATTGAATGTAAAAAAAATATTGAAAAAGGGTACATTAATCTGAGTAATATGGCATTTAAAATCACTACATAATGAGGCTGGTTGTATGCATTTTTTCCCCCCAACATTTGGTATTCTCTGCCGAATTACATTGTACAAGTCCAACTTTTATGAGCTGTCAGCACTTCGCCATTTAATTCAGTGTTAAAAACAGCTACCAGTGTGACAACAAGCATATTAAATTTCTCGACGAAATGGACTGTGGTGTGAAAACAAGTTGTTGTAGAGCCCTGGATTGAGTTTTTTCAAGTTTCTAGACAATATTTCTCGTCAATATACAGCTGAAAGCTACAAGAAGATTAGAGCTGAATTTCCACAATGATACCTGTACACAGTAGTTAAAAATAATGTTAGGGCCAATATCCACATCGTACATGTATTTACATTGTACACCACTATAGGACGCTATAGGCTTAGCCTATTCTGACTTACTCGCACATAGGCATGAATTTAGAATCCCTCTGGGACCTTACAAGTCCGTATTGCTCATGAGGTTGGAAATGACTGCAATAAGATCAACAATAAGACCAAGTCTGGCCAGAGATCTGAGTGTGATGAATCAGAACTTCAGCATCGCCTACTGTGGGTTCAAAATGGTATGGCAAAATGATTCTGTGTAGCTAGAATCCACCTCGAAGATGACATCCTATGTATTCCCAAATTATTTAGGTCAACTAGACTTGTGTTGGCCATCTATGACGTCACCAGCTGAGTCGTACCCGCGACCACCTGGAGATTAGCTAGGGCAGTAAATCTATTGTTTTTGCTGGATTTAATTTAATTACAATGTTTTTAAGATGCTCTAGTGGTAACATACAGTTTAAATAGGTTATGATCTTCATTATTTGGACCAGTAGCTAAACCTGGACACTAATCCTTTAAGCAATACCACACTAAGCAGGACAGTCAAGAGTGTTAGTGTACCATAGAATATTTGTTGAATACTTAATTATAGGTAACAAAAATCTCACACGGATAAAACTTAGTGTGATGTGAAGATCATGACTCGCAAGATACACTGTACTGGATCCCAAGGTCATTTCGGTGAGGTATCCTTTAACGCACCCAGGAGCTTGTCTCAAACCGACGTAATATAGCAAGGCTACACTGTATATATATATGCTTTTTTTCACACCTGTGGACAGTGGGGCATGTGTGAAGGTGAGCAAAAAGGGGTCTTGTATCTCTTATCAAATAATCTGCATCAATGGTCAGTTCTCCTGTTAATGGAAGTTAGTTTGACCAACTAATTAAGCTCATTATCACTAGCCTGCCTGTAAAAAACTGTCATGCTATGGGTCTAAGCTCTGAATGTTTTTGCTATTAAGTGTGTACATGTATATGTGTGCATCTGGACACAGTGTAGGCACTACAAACCATGGAAAATCAGGTCACACTATATGTAAAATGGGGTAAAACAATGTAAGCAAAGTCAAACACTAGCGTGTGATGACAGCTTTACTTTCAAATATTAAACTAAAAGCCAAACAACATTTTCAGTATCAATATATATATGCTAGACCCTTGCAAGAGTTCATTTCAGCAAATACCATTCATATCACATACACCTAGCTTAGTCTTTATTCCCAACATGCTTAAGGGTAAAACAGTACAAATTTTATGTAATTTTTAGTATGATACATTGAAAACAGCACATATTGTTTACAACCACACTGCTACATTTCATGGGACACCTCAACTGCCATCAACACACACCTTACAGTTATATGCATATAATTTATGTTACATGTAGTGTGTTCATATTAAGTATGGTACATTACTTCAAGTAATTCAATGGGAACGTACATAAGGGCATTCAAACACTTCATGTATGATTCACGTACATGTACATACATCAGTCCTCCTACTTAGTGAGAACCTATAGCAGCATATTCAAAAGGGCGGGATATGTCATTACCTGCGCAGACATGCCCCACCAACAGAGACAGTACAATGCTATACACAGGAGTATTCAAAAGGGGTCACTCTGAGGCTTACAACCTAGAGTACCTGTCCAGCTTGCAAATCATGACTGCCACAACTGTATCCAGAGTGTAGTACTATGGGCTACTCTTAGTTATAAACTGTCACCATTGAGCAGAGCCGGTTCTTAAGATACTGCCAAATCTATCTTTATCTTCTACCTGATGGCCTGGAAAGGTCTTTGTGCTGATTTTTACCTGGGAGGTTCCAAAGTGGGGGGCTTGCAGCATTATCTGATATATACCATTCATGTACATGTGAACAGTTATGTTTCATTAACAGACAGTAAGAACAAATGTATATGTATGGAGAAGACATGCAATTAAAGATTTCACATTACCAAACAAGTGATGAAAGCACAATCTATTGAATTCAAACAAACTTCATCCAGGCAATTTTGTGTTCTGTGCAAACCAAATGAATGCTTGACAATCTACATACACATCAATCTCAAGGCCTTACCAACAAGCTTATCAATAGTTCTTGAAAATGTTTACGCAAATGCTTTAAGAATAATACTAGCAACTAGTTCATATTTGTTATTAAGTATGATGCAAAGTTCTTTTTCTAACACAAGCACAGCTTTGTAAGGTAATGCAGTCAATGCACTTTGAGTGAGTGAGTGAGTGCTTGGGGTTTAGTCAATGCACTTTGAAGACATAACAGAAGTGCAAAAAAGTTGGCCATCTGGATAAATGTAATAATATTATTAACTTTTCAACAACTTTTTATACTCAAATAAGGTAAATAATTACAAGGGGAATTGACAACAAAGTGAGCAGAGACAATAAAGGTGCTAATGTAGGTCAAGATGAGCTGGGGATAGAGTCGTAAGAGGAGGAAGCCTTGTACCTGGGCTGGCCTGCAGCCAGACACGGGGCTATTTTCAGAGGCAACCCATCAGAGATTTCTGGGCCAAGTCTACAAAAACAAACAGTCGGGACAAGTAACAAAATGAGCAGGCTATACAATTACAACAACCTGTTCATTTCATTCTACATGTAAGTGAAAACTACTAGGACAATACTATAGCTGTAGTTCATGTATGTGTATGTATACATGATGACCTATCTGTGTGTTCACAAGAACAGGAGAAAATCTGATATTTAAATAATCATGATGTTTCACTATACATGTATAAAATGTTACAATAACTCTCTTTAATTGGAAAGCCTTGCATTTTTCAGGCTGTCATTAATAGAAGTTACTAGAGCTTCCAGCAAAGTGCAGCTGAACTACATATGGCTAAAGGGCGATTCTGTGCGAAAAGGTCTTTTACCGTATATGACAAGTTATACAATATGACTAAATTCTGCTCCATTGTATTAAAGAATGCTATTAAATCTGTTTCATAAAATATAATTTAAAATTAACATACAACAACAGATATGTACATACAATGTACAATGACCATCATCTAAATCTGTGGCTTATTTCCAATATACTCCGAAATAAAATGCAAACATTCTTAAATCTCACACAGAATGTCGAGTAGTGTATGACATAGATGTGCCGATATGTCATAACAAATGTAATTTGTAACACTCACAAAATTCTCAGACATAAAAATGCTGTAGGCAAGAACATTTAAAATCATGCTTTTAACAATTCACATGGTAAGAATCTTTTCATGTTTGTGCAAGGTGTTTTTCATAAGATCTACACACTGCAATAAATACTATGACAAAAAGTATCATCAAAACAGAGGTCTGACCCACATGTAAATTTGTATGTCCAACTGGACTAACAGGAAGTGTGACGTCAATCCAGCCAAATTTGACATGAAGTCCAATTTATTTTAGGTGAATTTAGCTTGTCTAGCAAGTTTATCTTCACCTTCAGGACTTAAATTTGAAAGATTTGGCAATGGACTAGTATATACGTTTTTACTTATTTTCTCACCTGAAACAAACTTCTAATCTGCTTTAAACCAACAACGTTCACGAGAGTTTCAAGTTGGAACTCTTCTGTCACTTAAACTAAACACACTCATCCTGTATCATGTGACTCGTGAAAAATGTTAGGCAACCTTTGCTGGCATTAATTAACTGATCGCTTGTCTCACCATGTTCCAGAGGCACAAATGACTCTTCTCTCCTTTAGAAACTTCTCAAGTCCACAAACATTGACCTCTTCAATTTTCTCCATCATTTGTCTACTCTCAATAACTTTTTGGCATTTTTTTTCAAATGCCCATGTTATAGTACAACATCCCGCAATAGTTGCCTGACAGTTTCGGAAGGTCACATGATACAGTAGGAATTTCCCATCAGCAATTAAAGAGTGCGAATTTGAAACTTCCCTATTGTGCTACATACATGTGTATATCATGTCTAATTGTGAGGATGTCCATCTCCCAATCTGATTTACACTGTGCTGTCACCAGTCAGGGCAGAGATAACATTAAAGGGTCATCACCCATGATAACTAACCCAGTTCCCACCTTAGAGGCTCTCTTCAAAACACAGGTGTGGAATAGTAAAATATAGGTCAAATAGTAAAGTATAATTTTAGCAGCAATTTGAAAGAATAATCATGATTTCAAAGACGATAGTTAATTGTTCTAAAATATTATAACATCCATATCAGATGAACATTTCTCTGATATACAAAATCGGGCACTATGTCTGCTGTCAAATTTGTTAAGGATAAATTAAAATTGTTGCATTCAAGTTCCAAAAAGAAATGTGGAGAAAATACCACACCTTCTTTTCATATATTCAAATAAAAATGGAAGTAATGTGGATAGTTCATGTTCACAAACTAACTACTTTGTCAGGTATGCAAATATTTATAAGTTTAGAACTCCAACGAACTGAGGGGTAGAAACATTTAATTTGAACTCTCGTGGTGGGGTAATTTTCAACCAAGGCAGATGCAAGTTTGATTTTATACCAGTTGACAAAAGGCATACTTTAATGAAGCAACCATTTCATTGATAAGAAGAAGAAAAAACTAAACAACTATTCATTTCATATGTAAGTTAACCTTCATAGTAAATCTGATATTTGGCAGGAATATAAGCGTGCAACCTACTGCAGCAAATTTAAAGTAACTTTAATAAGGTTAGTTTTAAGACATGTAGGAGCAAATGTACATGATCAGTACACATTGAGTGAGTGCTTGGGGTTTAACGTCGTACCAGTACACATTGATAAAAGTGTCCTATCTATAATATTGTTATATGGGTAAATGACATTCACAACTGTTAAGTAAATGTATAGAAGGTCTGCAAGTACATCTATCAAACATATAAGAAATCTACTTCTATATAAAGTGATCCCTTAACATAATAATATATATACATGTACATGTACATGTACCACCAAAGAAGGTACGTGCAGGGCCCAAGGCTATGTGTGGTCATATGAATCCATGCTTAAAATGCTACACTAATACGTTGGGCTACAAAGGTAGAAAAAAGTTGGAAAAGTAATATAGTAGCTAGAAAAAACGAATATAGTGACATTCTTGAGAACAATATATCCTGTAGTTGTACCCTCTGGTTATTGTTTCTATTCTTCACCACATCGTACTGGGCACAAGTCTGGTATTATTCATCAGCATGGCCACTGTATTACAGTTTGTGCAGCCACTTCAGTACTTAGTTACATGTGCATACACGTGTATTAAAATATGTACAATACAGTACGCATTATGTACACTATTCTAACTCTACCTGTACTACACACTGACATCTATGACACAATGTTTACCACATGTAGCATGTGACTATCTACATGTGTCTGTAAATGTTAGTGTCTGTAAATTTCAAATGGGTGCTGCCAGAATGTCTACTGGCACATGCAGATCATGTCAGAGTGTCTACTGTATGTGCACGTACACACGTATATCAGAGTGTCTACTGTATGTACACGTACACACGTATGTCAGTGTCTACTGTATGTACATGTACACACGTATGTCAGAGTGTCTACTGTATTTACACATACACACGTCAGTGTCTACTGTATGTACACATACACACGTATGTTAGAGTGTCTACTGTATGTACATGTACACACGTATCTCAGAGTGTCTACTATATGTACATGTACACACGCATGTTAGAGTGTCTACTGTATGTACATGTACACACGTATCTCAGAGTGTCTATTCTATGTACATGTACACATGTCAGATTGCCTACTACATGTACGTGCGTATGTCAGAGTGTCTACTGAATGTACATGTGCCCACGTTTGTCACGGTGCCTACTATATGTGCACATGAATTTCAGTGACCACTGTATGCACATGACGTGCACACATGTCTCTCTTGTATGTACATGACTTGCACATCTATGTGCTATGAATGTCAGAGTGTCAATGTCTACATGTGCGAGTCCAAATATGATTTATTTATTTATTTGATTGGTGTTTTACGCCGTACTCAAGAATATTTCACATATACGACGATGGCCAGCATTATGGTGGGAGGAAACCGGGCAAAGCCCGGGGGAAACCCACGACCATCCGCAGGTTGCTGTCGGACCTTCCCACTTACGGCCGGAGAGGAAGCCAGCAAGAGCTGGACTTGAATTCACAGCGACCGCATTGGTGAGAGGCTTCTGGGTCATTAAGCTGCGCTAGTGTGCTAACCGACTGAGCTCCAAATATGAAAGTGTTTGTCTATTCATGACTCAGTGTCTACTCTTACACATGATACTGCTGGCAGAATGTCTACTAGTAAATTTGTCTTTGTCCAGTCCATGTTAGATGATCCACTGATGTCGCTCTAAGGCAGTGTGTCTACACATATCCAGGAGTACAAATTACAGCACAAATTACACTGTTACAGTCTGTACACATGACTTGTCTGCAGAAATGTCTGCTCAGTGCTGACATATGTCAGAGCATATGTATACCAATAATAAACAGACAGCTGATCATTTGGCATTGTTAATGCAACATTTTAGTCACTTGTAACCTATTTAGTTTTCATGTAATGTGACGTCAATACATTATACCTATGCAATGAATGTACCCAGATGTACTCCATGACCAAGTTACGTATTCTTTTTTAAACTATTCCACTAGTTCTATTGATTTGGATAGAAAAATTTACTTAATTTGGGAGGTAAGATGGTATCCTACTTCAAAAAAAGGTCAATTTAATCACCAAGTGTGATAATGTATTTCATAAACAAAAAACTTCTAATCTGCCTCTAAAAAGAACATTAATGAGTGGAAACTTTGGATCAACTACAGCATCTTACACCCTCTACAGCAGCAAATAGGACTTGTTTTGTGACATTGGTTTCATACCTTGGGCCAGCTTATTCAAGAGTGTACCAAAAGGTAAGCCAGGCTTGGTCTAATACAAAATCAAACTAATACAAAAACTAAAGTTAAAACCTATCTTAACAACTTTTAATGCACTTTTAAACTAATGGGTCCTGACCACAATTATCAAAATATATGGATTAAAAGGTTACATGCTCCTGTTTAGATACACAATGCATGTAACCAAACCATTGTTGGTGTGGACCATGGTCTTGCTCTAGTGGATCTAGGTGATGGACTTTCAATTTCTATGCTGCATGAGGTGCAAGCTCTAACTTGGACAGGAAATTTGTAAATTCCCTCACCTCTCACTGCTTATGGGGAGTAAAAGGCAGCTGGTGGTTGACATTGCTCATGCAAACGTTGGCACAGTTTCTTCAAGACCAACTGTCTTCCACCAATACAAACCAGCACATAACTTATTGCTGTGTGACAGAGAAATATCCAACCCTTGTTTTGAAGAGTCCTTAAGTTAACACTTAGTTAGTACTGGTCAGACTGCCTAATTGCAGGCTTACAATATGGTATGCATATCTGTACGTCACATGTAGTAAAGTTCATCCATAGCTGGCCAAAGCTTGGTGGTTTAAATCAGGGACTTTGGTTTTCTTCACCCATGTAACTACACACTTTTGTACAGGTCAAAAATTCTTCAGCAAGGCATTAAACAACAAATAAATAAATTACATCTTCCAAAATTTAATACTTGTAAGCCTTCTTCACTTATCTAACTACATGTATAAAGGAAGAAATCTGGCATGTATGTACATGTATATATTCTAATTCATGTCCTTCAATTTCTTTTGCAACTGTTAACCTGATTCACTTCAGACTTACAAGTGGTGCTTATACACAGAACAACAAGAAGTAGTGTGATGGTCAAGTACACAAAACACTGTGTGTTGTATGTGCAAATTATGCCATGATGACATCAAATTTTTTTTGGTTATATGCACACTTTCCTTAGCTGTGAAATGAAGACTGTAAAATGAAGTGGATGTCACTGAGAAGCATGCCATATATCTTGTGAGGTAGAAAGGAATTATTTTCAAAGGGCACTGCACTACTTCAAGCAACTGCAAAAACTGTACGATTCCAAAGCCTCATTATAACGTACATGTACACTGAGGCTACCATTTAAAAAATTTGTGCTTTAAGCACAACTCAACTGACCTTCAAAAAATCCAAAAAGAAGCCTTAGCTTTTATACTGATATTTTCACATAAGTTGTTTTCCCCCCTTTCTCTCGGTGCATGGTCATTGGATTAAAGACCATATCTTTTTCAGAATAAAAAAAAAAAAATGCTCATACTGACCTATATGTACATGTATTCTATTGTTTTTTGACAGGGTCTGTTCGCACCAAGCAAAGAATTTTTGAAGCATGGCCTGATACACCTGTTGCTAAGCATCCATTCACGAGTTGAAACTGCGCTGACACAATATGAAGAATCACATTCCAGAAGGGTGTTATGATGGTTTATATTATATAATAACACAGCAAGCTTAAGATCCAGCTTTCATATGTTTTCAACCCAAGATTGTAAATCAGTATGGATTAGAGTATTCCACATATACAGGCCTTATAGAAAATCTCTGTCTCAAACCAACATAAATTCGAAGGTCTGATAAGATGAAACAGTCTAAGTCTACAAATGGCGTTAGTTTCCTATTACCACATAAACCAGCTGAGAGGGCAGTTTCCATTCCAAGGTAATTCAATACCAATCAGGCTTGACATGTATCAGGTTCAATACAAGAACATCTGAACTTTCACAAAGATACATCATGGATTACAATGTGCTTTCAATGCCACTTGAGAACCACTTGCCGAGTAAAACAACTTGAGCCCTTGTGGATATCAGCCTTTACATAAGGTTTCTGAGCAGTTTATACTGCCAAACAAGACTACAATGAAATGATCCTATTTACTTACAGGTATTTGTTTCACTCCATCTGTACTTCAAATTTTAAACGCAGCAGGAAGACACTTAGTATGGAGCCATACTAAGGAGGCTCTCTCTCTTATGGGCTGTTTTACACATAATCTACCAACATTATATATTACCACATACACATGTACAAATATTATATGTACACATACATATTCCATATACCATCAATATAGGGTTCATGCCTTTTCTGACATATCAGGTACTTCATTATTCAATGAAATTAGAACCAAAAACTAGCCAAGCATCAATCTGTCACAGTTAAGTTATTCATGGTACCCTCAAGTTTTCACATACATGTACGAATAGGTCTCTTGTGGGGTCTTTCTTGGGTAACTGGTATGAACTAGTAAGCTTTTAAGCCCAGTTTTCATTTCAGGAGTCACACAAGTTCAAACAGATATGTACGAGGCAGGATGGGGGCTTTTGTGTAGTAACACAGCTAAAAGAGTTGATTTCACGGAAGCTGCTAAGGGTGCTGATGGACTGACAGGACTGGCTGTGCAAGATGTATATTCAGTTTAGCATGTAGCATACAATATCGCCTTTTAGCTGCATTAGTCTGAGAGATCCCCCACCTTGTCTTGTCCATATCAGCGTGAATTTGCGGGACTCCTGATGTGCCAACTCAGCTTATACTAGCAGTGCCTTGACCTTACAATACATAGTCAAACAATGAAACCTGTTGATAAAAGCCATTTCTGGAGAGCTTAAAAGTGTATTTTAACAGTTTATTGTTCATGGTGTTGCACTGATATTAGTGCAAAAACCTACAATATTTTCACAGAATATAAATGATTATTAATGGACACCTCAGGCATGTTCTTCAGTTATCTTTGCTCTCTTATGTGGTTAGTTGTGAGCTTTGTGCATCAGTTACAAGAATGTGAAAGTTGCTGCTCCGCAATATTAAGCCATGAAGAAATGTTGTGTAAGAGTAAATTACAATAGTTCGGGTGTACTATTTTGACCTAAGGTGCCCAGTCCTGTATTATAGTGCACAATAAGTAGGTTTCAAAAGTTTTATTTTCAACATGTTTCAATACAATTTAAGTTTACCTGCTTTTGAACATATAGCACAAGACAACACAACAGCTAATGTCTTGGCCCCACAGGAGCCTACTTTTTGTGAAACTGGAAATAATACCTAATTTTATTTGTATAGTATGTGAGTTTTTGCAGACTAGGCAATATTCAGCTCACCTGGTTTGATGGTTTTGATCATCACTGGGGCCCATTCTGACTGACTTGACGCAGCCAAAATAGTGGCATCTCTGTGGGTATATCCAGCCACTTTCTGTCCTTGAATCTCCAGAATAACTTCATCCGGGTGTAACTTCCGCTGTGATATCGAACCTTTATCGTGTCTTACTTCACCGATGTAGACGAACTGACCATTATCGGCTCCCCCCTTCAGTACGACGTTTAAACCCTCATCCGGCAAAGCCGAAACCACTGTCTCTTGCACTCGACCGCTCCAGTGCTTCCCATCACGCTTCGGCTTTAGTGGTGGGGGAGGCTTCGTCCTGCGGTTTTATTTCGAAGCATAATGAGTTGATTTACGTATATCCAGACTTAAGATCGCAACATACCTTACTATACAGTACGGGCATGTTTCGTGAAGGCCGGAAACCTTCTGATTTCAAGAAGATCTACGTCGATTCACAGGTACCTTGATGGGAAGGGTCAGAGCAACTTGCACCCGCCCATTTTGCCGAGCTCGAACAACAGTCTCTCCTACCTTTATCATCCAAACTGCAACGACATCTCCCTGTTATCATCATACAGGACCGACGGGGAATTAAAGTCCGGCCATTTTCCTTTCACTCAATTTGTAAATTTAAATAAAAACACAACAAACATTAACGACTAATTCAAAATGGTGTTCCCCAACCATCTATAGTACGCATGCGCACGAGCACCTGTGTATCGCAAAATGAATCGCGTACATGTCCGTAAAACTAGGCCAATTTGTCCTGTCGATGGGGCTCAAGTGGAGGTGGTCGATACACAGACTTATTGATCATTTTCACTTGGCCATGTCTTTACAAAGTAATTCTCCGCAACTGCCAAAGCAACGATTATTGGGTGAAGTGCATAAACAATTTTTTACCCTGATTTTCCAATCTGAAATTGCCCAAAATAAAAGACGCTTATTTTCTCATGCAGTATGCTGCACACAGCCTAAGCTAAGCATATAGGCCTAGGCCTTCGTTAATCTTTTTCTGTATTAAGTTTTCTCCTTTACGAAAAACGATTTTGTGATGAAAATATCAAACTTTGACAAAAAAATAAGTAAGTAGGCTTATTATTTATGCTTCTAATGCAAAGGAAAATTTGAATTTTTTATAAATATCCTTTTAACGATATATAATAACCATTACCCGTGTAATGGACGGAGAAACATCAAAATGGTGTGCATCGGCATACGAAACCTGGGACCAGCGTAAAACTAATTTTCCTATGAAAATATAACAAAATAAATGACAATATATGCATGTATCTACATATATAAGTTAATA